>NW_022878243.1:0-1456 GCF_010883055.1 Belonocnema kinseyi
TTTTCGAGGAGCACAAAAATCAGAGGCTCTATTCCCGTTGTAAGATTCTGAAAAAAGTTATTTTTTGACAAAGTTGTATCTACGTGGCAGAGAGGGGATGATCTTTGACGTTAAGGGTTGAAGCCCAAAAATCGTAGCGGGTATTTTTGAGGACCCAAAAAATCAGAGACTCTATTCCCGTTGTAAAATTCTGAAAAAAGTTATTTTTTGACAAAGTTTTATCTACGTGGCAGAGAGGGGATGATTTTTGAAGTTAAGGTTAAGGGTTGAAGCCCAAAAATCGAGCGGAAATTTTCGAGGAGCCCAAAAATCAGAGGCTCTATTTCCGTTGTAAAATTCTGAAAAAAGTTATTTTCTGACAAAGTCGTATCCACGTGGCAGAGAGGGGATGATCTTTGACGTTAAGGGTTGAAGCCCAAAAATCGTGGCGGGTGTTTTTGAGGAGCCAAAAAATCAGAGACTCTATTCCCGTTGTAAAATTCTAAAAAAAGTTATTTTTTGACAAAGTTGTATCTACGTGGCAGAGAGGGGATGATTTTTAACTTTAAGGGTTAAAGCCCAAAAATCGTAGCGGGTATTTTCGAGGAGCCCAAAAATCAGAGGCTCTATTCCCGTTGTAAAATTCTGAAAAAAGTTATTTTTTGACAAAGTTGTATCTGCGTGGCAGAGAGGGGATGATTTTTGACGTTAAGAGTTGAAGCCCAAAAATCGTAGCGGTTATTTTTGAGGAGCCAAAAAATCAGAGAATCTATTCCCGTTGTAAAATTCTTAAAAAAGTTATTTTTTGACAAAGTTGTATCTACGTGGCAGAGAGGGGATGATTTTTGACGTTAAGGGTTGAAGCCCAAAAATCGAGCGGATATTTTCGAGGAGCACAAAAACCAGAGGCTCTATTCCGGTTGTAAAATTCTGAAAAAAGTTATTTTTTGACAAAGTTGTATCTACGTGGCAGAGAGGGGATGATTTTTGACGTTAAGGGTGGAAGCCCAAAAATCTTAGCGGGTATTTTCGAGGAGCCCAAAAATCAGAGGCTCTATTCCCGTTGTAAGATTCTGAAAAAAGTTATTTTTTGACAAAGTTGTATCTACGTGGCAGAGAGGGGTTGATTTTGGACGTTAAGGGTTGAAGCCCCAAAATCGTAGGGGGTATTTTCGAGGAGCCCAAAAATCAGAGACTCTATTCCCGCTGTAAAATTCTGAAAAAAGTTATTTTTTGACAAAGTTTTATCTACGTGGCAGAGAGGGGATGATTTTTGACGTTAAGTTTAAGGGTTGAAGACCAAAAATCGAGCGGATTTTTTCGAGGAGCCCAAAAATCAGAGGCTCTATTCCCGTTGTAAAATTCTGAAAAAAGATATTTTCTGACAAAGTTGTATCCACGTGGCAGAGAGGGGATGATCTTTGACGTTAAGGGTTGAAGCCCCAAAATCGTAGGGGGTATTTTCGAGGAGCCCAAA
>NW_022878245.1:0-1032 GCF_010883055.1 Belonocnema kinseyi
AAAATCATCTGACGGTTTGAAAATTGAACTCTTTTGAATAAAATTCGTTTTTTTCGCTTAAAAATTTTAAATGTTGGTAAAGAATTTAAATGTTAAGCGTAAAATTCAAATTTTCTGCTGAAAATTAATTTTTTTCAAATTTAAAATTAATTTTTGCAATCAACATTTAAATATTAAATTTTTGAATAATAATTAATATGTTTTAATTGACCGCGATTGAATTTCTCTGATGTTTTACCAATGCAATTGCAATTAAAATATAAATGAATCCTTCATAAAGAGTAGCAAGTTTCAATATAAAATTGGATGTAAATATCTCCATGAAATAATTTTCAAAACAGTGTGAACAACATATGCAAAAACCGGGAGAGTTGCAAGAAAGAAATGTGCTCAGTTAGTGCAGACGTCTGTGCAGAAAAATGTCGTTCAAAATTAGGAGTTAGAACCTCAGTCAATTAATTTATGTTTCTGTAATAATAGAGAGATAACACAGATAAACAAAAAAAGCAGAAAGAAAGAGGAGAGGAAATACAACCAAAAGTTTAAAAAAAATTTATGGCCGAACTTTCGAAAGAGTTGCGGAAGTGAGAAGATATTAGAACAAATTTGAAGAAGGATGCAGACTTCAGATTATCGGTCAGAAAAGCAAGATTAGCCTTATTAAAGAGTTAACGCAGTTAGAAAGTATAATAGGAAAGTTTAAAAAAATCCAACTTGAAATTTGTGAAGACGGGAAAACGAATAAGGAGATGAAAAAGAGAAGGCAAATCGAAAGAGGATTAGAAAGGCAGGAAAGAGATACAAAAAAACATAGTGATAAACAGTCTATGATTAGAGGGGATGGGATTGAAGGAAGAAATGGAGACAAAATGGTACTAGTGAAACTAAAGAAACGGCAACATGAGAGAAAAACGGCGATAAAGAAGGGGTTGTTATATGGAAGCTGAAATAGAATATAGATGATACTTTGACATAGGTAGAAAGAAATATTCAGTATAAGTTAAGAAAAATAGCGGAACAGGAAGGAAGTAT
>NW_022878246.1:0-2711 GCF_010883055.1 Belonocnema kinseyi
TTAAACTTTAAGGGATACATTTTCATTGTGTTCATGTTCAGTAAGAAAATCAAGTTTCTACCCAAAGAGATGAGTTTTTAACCAAGAAACAATTTCAGTCAAAACGTAAAAAACGCATCTAAATTGTTGAACATTTTCAACAAAAATTTTTTTAAAACTGTTCCCTTATAGTTTAAAAAACAAGTAATTGGTTCAAAATTAGTCTTTTTTGTAAAACATTAATCTTATTGGTTAAAAATTAATCTTTTGATCATAGAATTTTTTTATGACGAAAAAATAGTTTTCTTAAAATTTAATCTGAAAACAACAAAATTTCCTTCTTGATCGATTCAAAGACTTGAATTGCAGAATCTGCCTAATGGTAAATGGATTCGATCTCCTTTGAACTAATTTTTATAACACTTGTTTTTTGTTGAAAATTAATTTTTTTTAACAGAAAATTAAACTATGACATTTTTGGTGAAAAAGTAATTTTTTAAATTAAAGTTTAATCTTTTTAGTTAAAAATCTAACTAATTGTTTAAAAATTTATGGATTTTGTTAAAAATTGGTCTTTTTACATTCTCATCAGAGAAGGTATTAGATTTGTGTAAAATTTGGCCCCTCCAATTTTTGTCAAATGTCCACGTTTTGAGACCCTCTGAAACCGAAAAACAGGTTTTTACGAATTCGTCTGTCTGTCTGTATGCCTGTATGTCTGTATGTACGTCTGTATCTCTGTCTGTCTGTCTGTCTGCGAAAACAATAACTTTAGAAAAAATTAATCTATTAGGTTGCCCTTTGGCACACTCGTTTAGTGTCCTAAACTAAAGGTCAAGTTCGTTAGCCAGCCACTTTGGATAAAAATTCCAAAAGTGGGCACATTTTGAATATTTTTTAGACCACTTTTTTGAAAAATTCAAAATTCTCTTTAGGGTCATTTATAGCATTCAAAAAGTTGAACAACTTATCCTGATAACTTTTTTTGAAAAATCAAAAATTACCAAAAATGTTTGAAACCACATTTTTTCAAGATTTAAAAATTCTATGTACGGTCGTTCATGGTACTTAAAAACTCAAACAATTTATCCCTATGACTTTTTTCTATAAATAGAAAATCATCAGAGTTAGAGCATTTTCAAAGTCCAAAAAAAAACTAAAATGAACATTTTAAGCCAAACAACACATGATATGAAAAAAAGTCAAAAGAAGAAAAACTTTCCTCTTTGAAGACGATTTCGTTAGCCAGCTATTTTAAATAAAAATGCAATAATTTGGAGCATTTTCAAAATTTTTAAGACCACTTCTTTAAGATTTGAAATTTTCATATAGTGCTGTTTATAGTGCAAAAAAATATGAACAATTTATCTTGATGACTTTTTTTGATAACAACAAAATTACCAGAGTTTTCAAACTTTAAAAAAGTAATAATAATAAAAACGAAAATGACTATTCTATGTCATTCAACGCACCACATGAAAAAAGTCAACCAAAGAAAAATATTAGTTTTCAAAGACCTACACGATTATCATAACAACTTTTTGAATTTTGTTAAAAAATCGAAAATTCAAATTTTTGTCGCGCAAACATGAAGTATTAAAATTATAACATTATAACATTCTCATCATAATGAGAAGACATTAGTTTTATGTGAAAACTTTCTATCGCTAAATGATAAATATACATAAATGACATAATATAGAAAAGTTAACATTTTGGACAAAATCGAGTGCGAAGCACGAGATACGTGATGAGAATGTGTTCGTTACAGCCGAAGAAGCTTTAACAAAGGAGAATTCACAATCACCAAATTACAGTTGTCGATGTTTGGTTCGTGTGCACAAATGTGGGGCAAATACAAAGACCGAGCGCAAAGGACGAGACAAATGCAGCATCGAGCGCGAAGCGCGAGATGAATACATCGTCGAGCGCGAAGCGCGCGAACCAACAGTTGCGCGCCTTAGGCGCGCTCAAACTTGCAAGCAAAGCGAGCCGCTCGCGCAGCGCGCGATGAGAATGTGCCGGCGAAGCGGGCAGATTTGTTAGTATAATATTAATCTTCTTGTTTGAAAATTCTTTTTGCTGATTTAGGATTCAACCATTTTTCTGAAAATTCTTTTTTTTTCAACATTAATTTATTGAAGTGAAAATTTAACTTTCCATTTTTGGTTAAAAACGTATTGATATTTTTAGTTGCAATCTGTTTTGGTAGAGAACTCAGCTATTTTTTAATTGCACTTCTTTAAGTTGAAAATTATTTTTTTAACTAAGAACTGAACTATTTAATTTTTCGTTGAATACTAAGTTCATAATTGAGGCTTCATCTGTTTCGGTTCAAAACGAACCTTTTTGATTGGAAATTCAACTATTTTCTTCAAATTTCTTTTTATTACTTTCTATAACGATAAAATCTACTTATATTGCTTTTGGTTAAAAAATGATATTTTTGTAGGTAAAAATCATATATTTGTTTGAAACTTTCTAGATTTTGCAGAAAATTCGTAATTTTTTGTAGAAACGTAATATTATTGGTTGAAAATTAATATTTTTCATTAAGGATTGAGTTATTTAAAAAAAATCCTTTTCAGTTTGTGAAAAACAAATCTGTGTAAAAGAAATTTTGATTCTCGTATTTTTGGTTGAAAATTGATATTTTAAATTGAAAATTTATCTGTTTTGATGCAGTATTTCGAAATTCAGAATTTTGTTGAAAATTCGTTATTTTTGGTAGA
>NW_022878247.1:0-3227 GCF_010883055.1 Belonocnema kinseyi
AAGCTTGTATTCAAATATATTTCTGAATAATCTGAAACCTGAAACAAAATTATTATTTGAAACTTGTCTACCTAAACGACGAGGCAATTTTTTAATTTTGCGCCCGGGCGACCACTCGTTAGTGCTAAAGTCACGCGCGACTCTCTTTTTTGCAATTTTTGGTGGAAAATAATTTTTAATATCATAAAATCTAGTGCATGATTAGAATTTTCTCCGAAAAAACTCTTAATTATTAAACAAAAACATGTAAAAGAATAGTTGAATTTTCAAATGAAAAATTAATTTTGTTTGAATCATAGAAAAATATTTGTTGGTTCTCAGTCCAATGAATATTTAAGAAATTTCCACATTATGCCTATATTGTCTAAATGGTCGTACTAAGAATCATTAACTTTAGTATTGAATTAAAAATTAAAATAATAATAAGATTATCACAGTAAGTGTTCAAATGTGCCTAATTGAATTTCATGTGAAAGTCAATCCAAGCATTATTTAATTTTTAAAACTAGGACTTATTAAACTTTCCATACAAAAATGACAAATTTTTTATAAAAAATAGTTAAATCATTAATTTCGAAATATGAAATTTTTCCACGAAAAAGTTGAAGTTTTAACTAAAACATAATAACTTACCGGAAAAAAACAAATTTGAAACGAAATTCAAAATTTCTGAACTAAAACATCGAATCATTTACTAAAAAAGTTGAACTTTTAACTGAAAAAGAGTAACTGATTAGCAACAAAGACACATTTTCAAAAATATTCATAACTTCTGAACCAAAAAAATTGAATTTTTAAATGAAAAAGAAAAATTTGTGAACAACAAGAATTATCACTCACCAAAAAAGACAACTTTTTAATTAAGTTTTAAAATTCTTAACGAAAAAGATGAATTTTCATGTAAAATAAGACTAATTTTTAAACGAAGAGATTAATTTATTACCGAAAAAACAAGCGTTCAATCAAACTCAAGAATTCGCCATCAAAAATGTTGAATTTTTAACTAAAAAAGATAATTTCACTATTGAAAAAGACGGTAATTTACTAAAATTCAACATTTCCCAGCTGACAATTTAAAATTTCAACAAAAAAGTTATTTTTCTTAAACAAAAATATTAAATTTCTATAATAGAAGACAAGAAAAACAAGACAAACCAAGAGTTGAATCTTTAACAACACTAGGTTAATTTTAAACAAAACGAATCTTTGATAAAATAGCTTCAATTTACCAAAAAGATGAATTAAAAAAAAAAATCTTGAATCGAAAAAAAAATTTTAATCAAATTTAAGAATTCTTCACCGAAATGTTGAATATTTAAATAACATTTTAAAGTGCACAACCGAGAAGTAGAATTTTCTATTAAAAAAGCTGAATTTTCAAACAAAAATATTAATTTACTATCATAGAAGACGAATTTTTAATAAAGTTTAAGAATTCTGAACCAAAAGTTTAATATTTAACAAACAAAAAAATACATTTCTAAAGAAGGAAATTAATTTTCTACCAAAAAATTCATCATCTGGAATCCTACTAAAAACGTTACCACATATAATTTTAGAAAAAAAAATCTCCAAATTCTAATACGGTTAATTTAATATACGTGTATCGTTACTTTCACTGACATCCTACCCCCTACCAACTGTTACCAATCGCAGGGCACGTGAGAATCCTCTACCCATAAAGTGATAACGTAAAATATGGACGATCTCTAATGTATAGAAGGTGAAAGTAGATGGCGCGAGGAGTATGAGAAGGAATGTAGGGGTGGAGTGGTAGGTAAGGAGTATTGCCATTAGTAGGATTAGTAGTGGAATGGCAGTAGGAGAGGGAAGGGAAAGTCAGCAGTGGGCGAAAAGGAACTAAAGGAGGGCTGTATCAGAAGCGAAGTTATTGTAGTGGGAGTGAGGTGAAGGTGGTAGGCTATGCAAAAGACTGTAGCGATAGGAAAGTGTGAGATGGATAAACAAGTGAGGGATGGATGGAGGAAAAGTTAGGGCGTGGCAGTATTAGATGGGAGGGGATGTAGCACTAATACAGGATGAGGAAGTATGGAACGGGTAGTAGTGTTAATATGGGAAGAACAATAGAAGAAGAAAGAGAAAAAAAGACGAGTAGCAGTACAAAGGAAAGGTCAGTAGAAGGTAGGAGGGTAGGCGAAGAATAGAGGAGACATTAGTAGGGGTATTAGGGAAGTGTCCGAAGAAAAGGAGGCAGCATGTGGAGTGTGTTTGAAACAGAATTAAAGGAGGAAAGTTATTGGAAAATGACTCAGGCGTTTGAAGCGTGAGGTATGTAAAAAATGTAGAAGTGGAGAAATTATGGATGTGCAATGGGAGCATTTAGGAAGGGTCAGTAAATAAGAAGGAATATCAAAGGATAGGGAAAGTAGATAATAAGGGGGCAATTGAGGGGTGAGTGAGGAAGGCAGTTAGTGGGAGAAAAGTACGAAGTGTGATAGAAATGTGGGTAAGGGGAAAAATATGTCTGAAAAAAAGTGTGAAATTTATTTAGAAAACATTAACCGAACACTTTCTCAGAAAAATATAAATGAATACCCCTTTTTATTTTGCTGATGTGAAGATGGAGATTTTGGGCCATTCATATACTGATTTTTTTGAGGAATTTACTTTACATCCATTCAATGTTTGTTTATCATGAATAGGAAACACGGATATCAAGCCCATTTTTTCTTATCAAGAATCTATTTGCCGGGCATTAAAACCAATATTAATAATTCCTTTTTCATCTACACTTTCGAATTTCTCTTATTTTTCAATGTAATTGCTTGAAAATTTTCTCTTCACATTTCTGGTTTGAAAATTTAACCATTTTGCAGAAAATTCATTCTTAAGGCTTGAAAGTTTAAAATTTCAGAAGACTATATATTTCTCATTACTGACTGAAATATTAACTTTTGGTTAAAAATGCAATTGTTTGTTGAAAATCACGCTTTTTGTTTAAAAATTAGTTTGATCTCATTGAAATTGAAATTTTTCATCTAAAAATATAAATGTTCTACTTTCGGTCAAAATGGTGCTTTTCTTAGTTGAAAATTCAACTACTTGGAAGAAAATTCGAGTTTTTCAATCAAAATCTAATCATCCTGTTGAAATGTAGCCACTGTCGTTGAAAAATCATGTCTTTGGTTACAAATTTAACAATTTAAAAAAATTTGTTGGTGTTTTTTGTATAAAAATCATATTTTTCATTGAAATTTCAACTACTT
>NW_022878248.1:0-1135 GCF_010883055.1 Belonocnema kinseyi
GTTTCGAATATAATTAAATTTCGATAGAAGCCCGCCAAATAGAAAAGTATATCAATCAACATTAAATAAACAAAAGTGCAAATTTTGCATTATTTTTCGAGTTTTTTGGTAGAAAAAAAACAGTTTTTTACCGAAATCTATGGAAAGATAAATTGATTAATAATCTCTTTTATTTTATTGATATAAAAACTGTAGTTTCGAATATAATTAAATTTCGAGAGAAGCCCGCCAAATAGAAAAGTATATCAATCAACATTAAATAAACCAAAGTGCAAATTTTGCATTATTTTTCGAGTGTTTTGGTTGAAAAAAAAAATACTTTTTTACCGAAATCTACGGAAAGATAAATTGATTAATAATCACTTTTATTTTATTGATATTAAAACTGTAGGTACGAATATAATTAAATTTTGAGAGAAGCCCGCCAAATAGAAAAGTATATCAATCAACATTAAATAAACAAAAGTGCAAATTTTGCATTATTTTTCGACTGTTTTGGTAGAAAAAAATACTTTTTTACCGAAATCTACGGAAAGATAAATTGATTAATAATCACTTTTATTTTATTGATATTAAAAGTGTAGTTTCGAATATAATTTAATTTCGAGAGAAGCCCGCCAAATAGAAAAGTATATCAATCAACATTAAATAAACAAAAGTGCAAATTTTGCATTATTTTTCGAATGTTTTGGTAGAAAAAAACACTTTTTTACCGAAATCTATGGAAAGATAAATTGATTAATAATCTTTTTTATTTTATTGATATTTAAACTGTAGTTTCGAATATAATTAAATTTCGAGAAAAGCCCGCCAAATAAAAAAGTATATCAATCAACATTAAATAAACAAAAGTGCAAATTTTGCATTATTTTTTGAGTGTTTTGGTAGAAAAAAATACTTTTTCACCGAAATCTACGGAAAGATAAATTGATTAATAATCACTTTTATTTTATTGATATTAAAACTGTAGTTGCGAAT
This sequence comes from Belonocnema kinseyi, assembly GCF_010883055.1. Taxonomy (NCBI): domain Eukaryota; kingdom Metazoa; phylum Arthropoda; class Insecta; order Hymenoptera; family Cynipidae; genus Belonocnema; species Belonocnema kinseyi. The sequence goes on from NW_022878248.1 coordinate 979, forward strand.
ATAATTTAATTTTGAGAGAAGCCCGCCAAATAAAAAAGTATATCAATCAGCATTAAATAAACAAAAGTGCAAATTTTGCATAATTTTTCGAGTGTTTTGGTAGAAAAAAAAACACTTTTTTACCGCAATCTACGGAAAGATACATTGATTAATAATC
>NW_022878249.1:0-2362 GCF_010883055.1 Belonocnema kinseyi
TACAACCGAAAAATTACAATTTCAAAAAAATGAAAGTTGTTTTAAATATAAAGCTAGACTCGCGACCGGGACAAATCAGAAAATGAAAGTAAATTTGAAAATGGAACTGCAGTTCGAGTATTAAAAACTAATCAGTGATTGATTTTACAAGGTGATTCTAGATCTGTTCAAAATGATATAATTTATATATTTTAACGTTAAAATTTGAACTAATTTAATTGCAAAACCTTAGTAGTGACACAAGTGTAAAGTTCGAATTAATGGCTTCTTAAATGAACGCCTTTATTCAATTTCAAAATCTTTTTGAAGTATTATTTCAGTATAAAATATTCCATTCTTAATCTATTCGGTTTGGAAATAAAAAAAAAAACAATTTTCAATAGTAAACAATTTGAAAATGAATTGTCACAATTTCAGAGTGACAAATTTAAACTTGGAATGTTACGATTATAATCGTTTAATTTTTTTATTTGTATTTCGAAGGTAAAAGTATTTCATTTTGATTCTTCAAGAACAGCTAAATAAGCATTAATTTAGAAAAAAATTAAATAAGCTGGAGGTTTCTGAATGTTACAAAGAAAAGAACAAAATTTGGAGCTCCTCAAGAATTTTGAAATACTAGGAAAGCAATAAAAATTTATGGGTAGATTTAAAATTATTTTTTATTTTGAAAAAGTACATAACTCAAAGAGAAAGTTTAAAAATATTTCAAAACATTTCAAAAGATTTACAATATTAGAAAAAATCTGGAAGCTCTTAGAACAATTTTGTGTGCAGGATTTTACAAAAATGTTAGGAAAAATGGGAATCAGTCTAAAAGACATTTAAAAGCTCCGAAAAATCTTAAAAATAATTTAAAAAGATTTGAAATAATTTAAAAGAGAATAGATACTTTTGATGATTTAAAAATGTTTTCAAATGTTGACTTTTTATCATGAAAAATTACATAAGTTTAAGAAGAGGTATAAAAATATGGGACCACTGACAAAAATTCCGAAAGGGATAAATGAAAAATCCCAAAAAATGAAATCTCCGGCACCTGAATAATAATTTTATAAAAATTGTATTAAAAAATACATTAAAAAACACGTGTGCTTTGAAAGAAAAAAATGTTCTGCCTAAATTTTCTACGTACCTACATAATAAGATTTTTGAAACAAACTTTGCAGGATTCAATTCAACAACGATTTATATCAAAATTTATTTTTATTATTTTTTTTTTTTTTATTAATAAAAAATTCGATTTTTCAGAACTTTTTTATGTTTTTTTTCTAATACTATGCACATTTTCAAACAAATTTTTTCATCCAGAAATATATATTCGATTATTGTATTTTCAATAAATGAATAATATTTAATAAACAATTTTTTAAATGGTTTAAATTCAGGAATTTTCTAGTTCGGATATTTTATGATTCAGGCATTTTCTTTGGGGATTTTTAAAATTCGGTAATATCTTATTGCCTGCAATTTTATTTATTTTATTTTTCGTGAATTTTCCAATTCGACTTTTATATTTCGGGACTTTTATCATGGGAATTTTATTATTGATTATTTTTCAATATACGAATTTTACAATGTCAGGAATTTTATTTTTCGGGATTTTTCAGTCGCTTTTTCCGAAAAATAAAATTCCCACATCACTGTAAAAATTCCGAAATTACAACATTGCAATGTTATAATTTCGGAATTTTTACAGTGATGTGGGAATTTTATTTTTAAGTTTCCAATTCGGGACTTTTATATTTGGAAAATGCATTGTCGAAATATAAAAGTCCCGAATTGGAAAATTCTCGAGAATTTACAATCTTACCGAATTTAAGAATTGCCGACAGAAAATTTCCGAATTATACAATATCCGGGCTAGACAACTCTCTGGTTTGAACAATTAAAAAATAGTTAGTTAAAAAAATTTTTTTAATAGAATAATAAAATATTTTTACCGAGGAAAAAACTTTTTTAATGTTTAAAGTTTCTAAAAATTATTGTTTGAATTAAAAATAACAATAATTGAACAAATGTATTTTTGGATGAAAAAGTTGTTTGAAAATGTCCATTTTATTTTTCTACATTACAGAAAACGCTCGCAAAAATAAAATTATTATTTAAAACAATAAAAATAAAAGTCGCGTTAAATCAGCCTGCATGGAATCCTGCAAAGTTTGTTTCATTTGAAGCTCACGTGTTTTAAATTTATGTTTGTATCACAATTTTATACAATTATTGTCATTTTAAATTAAAACAATAATTTAAAAAAATCAAACATTAAACCAAATTTCTATAATAAAAATATTTGATTATTGTATTTTTAATAAATAAATAATATTGACCACGTAACTGTTTTCTCAATTTCTGCAATTCG
>NW_022878250.1:0-1041 GCF_010883055.1 Belonocnema kinseyi
AACAAAAATTGTTGTGATTGCTAAGAAAATTGAAAATGATTTTTTAGTTTGAAAAATTAATTTTAAGCGAGTATTTGAAAAGATTTTAAAAATTAAAAAAAAAGGAATCAGGACGATTTTAAGGCAATTTTTTTATTTTGCATTTTTTTTATTTTAGGAAAAAAATCTAATTAACACAATAAATCAATTTTCAACCAAAAAGTTTACTTTTCAACAAATAAAATTAATTTTCTATCAAATAATTGGTGTTTTAACTAATAAAATGTACAGGATAAAGTTTCAAACAAAAATGAAATATTACAATTTCCAGATAAAAACTGTGCTAAAAAATTGAATTGAACAAGAGAAAAAAACGAATTTTCAACAAAATTGTTAAATTTTCAAGGGAAAAGGTGAATTTTTGACCAAGAAGATTAATGTTCTATACAAAAAAAAAAACGATTTTCCAACTTAGCCAATATAAACGATTAATTTTTAATCAATTATATAATAGTTACATTTTCAGATAAAGATAAATAATTTTTTAAAGAAAAAATTAATTTTAAACAAAGTTGTTAAATTTTCGACCAATCAGATGAATTTTCGACCAAGAAAATTGATATCTACAAAGAAAGACAAGTCTTAAACAAAATACATGAATTTTTAAAGAAATTATTTAATTTTAAAGTAAAAAAGACGAATTATCTACAAAAAATTAAAATTTTTAAGCGAAAAATATGAGTTTTCACTGAAAGAGTTAAACTTTCAACAAAATAGTTAAATTTTCAATCATAATTAAAAAACCTTGTTAAAAAACGTATTTTTTTGACGAAGTAGTTCAACTCTTAGTGAAATAATCGACTTTCAAACCCAAGAAGATGTGCAGTTGATATTTTAACGAAACAATTGCATTTTTGACCAAAAATGATAAAATTTTCAACCAAAAGGATTAAATTTCTACTAAATAAAGTCGAATTTCCAACAAAATACATGAACTTTCAACAATATTATTTAATTTAGTATTATTATATAATTAATATATATAATTTAATTATAATATAA
>NW_022878251.1:0-291 GCF_010883055.1 Belonocnema kinseyi
ACCGACAGAAAGTACCATCAAAGTAAAGACTGCGAACTTCATCCTGAACTTAATTAAAAATATGCCTTAAAACTCGGGAAGTAAGGCTTTCGCATTAAAAAATGACCATTTATATACTAAATTTTTCGAAAAATTTATCTTGTATAAATTCAAGGTTTGTTTATAATGAGTACAGAACACGCTCATGCTGAATGAAAAATCAACTTGCGCTTGGAAGCTCAATTGCATTGTTAAAAATTAAGTGTTTTATTAAAAAATTCGTTTTATCTCAAAGAAATTTAGATTTTTTAA
>NW_022878251.1:301-847 GCF_010883055.1 Belonocnema kinseyi
TAAATTTTAAATCAAACTATAATTTTTGTGTTGATGATTCGTCATTTTAATAGAAAAATTATGTCATTGGTAGAAATTGTAACTATATTGTTAAAAATTCGTTATTGTTTTTTTGTTTGTAAAAAATTAATATTTTTCTGAAATTTCAAATACTTTGCTGATAATTAATTTTTTTGCTTGAATTGAAGTTTCATAATTTTAGTTAAAAATTTATCTTTTTCGCAGAAAATTAAACTATTTTGTTGAATATTCGCTTTTTTCTTCTTGTTAAAAATTTTGCTTTCTTGGGAGAAAACTAATGTTCCCAGCTAAGAAATACGTTTCGTTAAAAACTCAACTTCTTTTTTGAAGATTCGTTATTCTAATTTAAAATGCATTCTCTTGATTTGTTCTCACATATCTTGTGGTATTCAAAAAACTAAGAGACACGTATTTTTTCTAATGTGCACAAAATTTTAGGGGGTAAACTATCCCGCAGTAATTTGTAATTGAAAAATGAATTTATAAACGGGAATGATTTCAACATGAAAAATCTAAAAAAGTATG
>NW_022878251.1:857-1027 GCF_010883055.1 Belonocnema kinseyi
GATAATAAAATAAAGTTTACGAGTTTCTGCATTTTTATTAGAAATTAATCTATAAATTGTAACCACCCTTAACTGCATTTTATTATATTTCTGCAAAATAGAGTAAGTTTCGCATACAAAACAGAAAAGAAAAACTTCCTCACAAAGATGGTTTAAATATCTGAATTTCT
>NW_022878252.1:0-1504 GCF_010883055.1 Belonocnema kinseyi
GTTCCACATGCATAAAGGGATGAAAGTTTTTGGTGGCACTTTCGGCGCTAAATGCAGCGGTTAAAGTGTGCAGGGGTTGACATGAGATGAGTTCCACATGCACTAGAGGGATGAAACTTTTATGTGGTACCTTTGGCTCTAAATGCAGCAAAAATCATTTAAAAAATTTTGACTTTTCGAAATTGTGTATCTTTAACGAATTTCATAGTGTGCAGGGGTTGATTTGGGATGTGTTGCACATGCAATAGAGGGATGAAACTTCTTTGTGGTACTTTTGACTCTAAATGCAGCGATAATCATTAAAAACATTCTGACTTTTCGAAATTGTGTATGTTTAACGAATTTTATAATATGGAGGGGTTGATTTGGGGTGTGTTCCACATGCAATAGAGGGATGAAACTTCTTTGTGATACTTTTGGCACTAAATGCAGCCAAATTCATTCAAAACCTTTTGATTTTTCGAAATTGTGTATTTTTAACGAATTTTATGGTGTGCCGGGATTGATTTGGGATGTGTTGCACATGCAATAGAGGGATGAAACTTCTTTGTGGTACTTTTGACTCTAAATGCAGCGATAATCATTAAAAACATTCTGACTTTTCGAAATTGTGTATTTTTAACGAATTTTATAATATGGAGGGGTTGATTTGGGGTGTGTTCCACATGCAATAGAGGGATGAAACTTCTTTGTGGTACTTTTGGCACTAAATACAGCCAAAATCATTCAAAACATTTTGATTTTTCGAAATTGTGTATTTTTAACGAATTTTATAGTGTGCCGGGGTTGATTTGGGATGTGTTGCACATGCATTAGAGGGATGAAACTTTTTGGCGGGACTTTCGGCACTAAATGCAGCGACAATCATTAAAAACATTTTTACTTTTCGAAATTGTGTATTTTTAACGAATTTTATAGTGTGAAGGGGTTGATTTGGGATGTGTTTCACATGCACTAGAGGGATGAAACTTTTAGGTGTTACTTTTGGCTCTAAATGCAGCAAAAAGCATTAAAAACATTTTGATTTTTCGAAATTGTGTATTTTTAACGAATTTTATAGTGTGCCGGGGTTGATTTGGGATGTGTTGCACATGCAATAGAGGGACGAAACTTCTTTGTGGTACTTTTGACTCTAAATGCAGCGATAATCATTAAAAACATTCTGACTTTTCGAAATTGTGTATTTTTAACGAATTCTATAATATGGAGGGGTTGATTTGGGGTGTGTTCCACATGCAGTAGAAGGATGAAACATTTATGATGTACTTTTGGCTCTAAATGCAGCGATCATCATTAAAAACATTTTGACTTTTCAAAATTGCGTATTTTTAACGAATTTTATAGTGTGCAGGGGTTGATTTGGGTTGTGTTCCACATGCACTAGAGGGATGAAACTTTTATTTGGTACTTTTGGCTCTAAATGCAGCAAAAATCATTAAAAACATTTTGACTTTTCGAAATTGTGTATTTTTAACGAATTTTATAGTGTGCAGGGGTTGATTTG
>NW_022878253.1:0-1155 GCF_010883055.1 Belonocnema kinseyi
AACAAATAAAATAAAATCTCAAATATCCTGGAAAAAACGTCGGAAATATATCAGGCGATTTGTACTGGAGCAAATGCAGGTTCCTGTTAACAAAAAAAAAAACGACTAAGTCATTTTCATGACAAACTATCAGTATAAAATGAGCTCAACTTCAGTGTACAATTTGATATGTTTAAGGGGATGCTTTTGAGATGACACTTCTTGTAAGTGTTCCTCCATTTTCATACAATACATTTTCCAATTTGTAGGCCAGAATAATAATATTTAAGGCCTCTTTTAAAGCTTTAAACAAGTAAATTTCAAAATTTAAGCTATGATATCGGAAGCAGCGATGATTATGAGTCCTAATGGCAGCAATGGGAGCGGGGGCGAGAACGGTTACCTCTTTCGATGATATTGAACCCTTCGAAATTTTTTTGCTTACTTCTCGCGACAATAGACTTGGCCTTCGGATGGCCGTGACGTCACTGCAATGCAGGTTCTCAATGAGGAAAATTTCAAAAATAAAAATAAAATTATAAAATAAAATTAACGCAATGCACATTAAGCTATCTTTTTATTTTATGAAAAATATATTCTGCTTGATAATTTGAGTAAGAGCAATCACAAACATATCGTGAAGAACCTATAAAAAACCATAATTACAAAAATGAATTTTTTATTTTACTTATTATTATTTATATTTAAGAATAAATATAACATAATTTTGAAATGCCTATAACTCGGATTAATTTGTAATTTATTCCCTAATCACTAGAAAATTGTGATGGAATTTACTTTAAACGTAGAGGTTAAAAACTTTTCATCTTTTTACATTCTCATTTAGGGGTTAAATCTACTATGTCAAGATTCTTTTTGGTAATGTTAACAACATTCTATTGAAGCAGACTGGGAAAATATGGCGGTCCCGCAAAACACGTTTTTTATTATTGCTTGCGATGAGCATGATAACTTCTGGAACGATTGTCTGCAATTTGAAATTTTATACAAAAAATAGTGAATTCAGCGAAATGAAAAGGATTTTCAAGCAAATAATTGGAATCCTTAACAAATACAGATTAATTTGCAACTAAATAGTTGCGATTTTTAATCGTAATAATACAAATAATTTCACTTTATCGAAAATGCCCGGACTCTATTATGTTTTCCCTGACA
>NW_022878254.1:0-2374 GCF_010883055.1 Belonocnema kinseyi
AAAAATTTATTTGCAGACAAATTTGTATTTACGTGGAAGAGATGGGTTGACTTTTGACGCTAAGGGTTGAAGTTCAAAAATCATATCGGGTATTTTCGAGGAACACAAAAACCATAGACTGTATTTCCATTGAAAAAATTCCAGAAGAATTGATTTGCAGACTAAGTTGCATTTACGTGGAAGAGAGGGGTTGATTTTTGATGTTAAGGGTTCAAGCCCAAAAATCATATCGGGTATTTTCGAGGAGCCCAAAAATCAGAGACTGCGTTTCTATTAAAAAATTCTAGAACAATTTATTTGCAGACAATGTTGTATTTAAGTGGAAGAGAGGGGTTGATTTTTGACGTTAAGGGCTAAAGCCCAAAAATCATATAGGGTATTTTCGAGGACCCCAAAAATCAGAGACTGTATTTCCATTGAAAAATTCTGGAAAAATTTATTTGCAGACAAAGTTGTATTTACGTGAAAGAGAGGGGTTGATTTTTGACGTTAAAGGTTGAAGTTCAAAAATCATATCGGGTAATTTCGAGGAGCCCAAAAATCAGGACTGTATTTCCATTGAAAAAATTCTGGAAAAATTGATTTGCAGACCAAGTTGTATTTGCGTTGAAGAGAGGGGATGATTTTTGACGTTAAGGGCTAAAGCCCAAAAATCGTATAGGGTATTTTCGAGGACCCCAAAAATCAGAGACTGTATTTCCATTGAAAGATTCCAAAAAAATTGATTTGCAGAGAAAGTTGTATTTACGTGGAAGAGAGGGGTTGATTTTTGACGTTCAGGGTTGAAGCCCAAAAATCATATCGGGTATTTTCGAGAAGCCCAAAAATCAGAGACTGTATTTACATTGAAAAAATTCTAGAAAAATTGATTTGCAGACAAAGTTGTATTTGCGTTGAAGAGAGGGGTTGATTTTTGACGTTAAGGGTTGAAGCCCAAAAATCATATCGGGTATTTTCGAGAAGCCCAAAAATCCGAAACTGTATTTTTATTGAAAAATTCTAGATCAATTTATTTGCAGACAAAGTTGTATTTTCGTGGAAGAGAGAGGTTGATTTTTGACGTTCAGGGTTGAAGCCCAAAATCATATCGGGTATTTTAGAGGAGCCCAAATATCAGAGACTGTATTTCTGTTGAAAAACTCTAGAACAATTTATTTGCAGACAAAATTATATTTACGTGAAAGAGAGGGGTTGATTTTTGACGTTAAAGGTTGAAGCCCAAAAATCATATCGGGTATTTTCGAGGAGCCCAAAAATCAGAGACTGTATTTCCATTGAAAAATTCTAGAAAAATTTATTAGCAGGCAAAGTTGTAGTTACGTGGAAGAGAGGGGTTGATTTTTGACGTTAAGGGTTGAAGTTCAAAAATCATATCGGGTATTTTCGAGGAGCTCAAAAATCATAGACTGTATTTCCATTGAAAAAATTCCAGAAGAATTGATTTGCAGACTAATAAGTTGCATTTACGTGGAAGAGAGGGGTTGATTTTTGACGTTAAGTGTTAAAGCCCAAAAATCATTGAGGGTATTTTCGAGGAGCCCAAAAATCAGAAACTGTATTACCATTGAAAAGTTCTAAAAAAAATTGATTTGCAGATAAAGTTGTATTTACGCGGAAGAGAGGGGTGGATATTTGACGTTAAGGGTTCAAGCCCAAAAATCATATCGGGTATTTTCGAGGAGCCCAAAAATCAGAGACTGCGTTTCTATTAAAAAATTCTAGAACAATTTATTTGCAGACAATGTTGTATTTAAGTGGAAGAGAGTGGTTGATTTTTGACGTTAGGGGCTAAAGCACAAAAATCATATAGGGTATTTTCGAGGACCCCAAAAATCAGAGACTGTATTTCCATTGAAAACTTCCAAAAAAATTGATTTGCAGAGAAAGTTGTATTTACGTGGAAGAGAGGGGTGGATTTTTGACGTTGAGGGTTGAAGCCCAAAAATCATATCGGATATTTTTGAGAAGCCCAAAAATCAGAGACTGTATTTCTATTGAAAAATTCTTGAATAACTTATTTGCAGACAAAGTTTTATTTACGTGGAAGAGAGGGGTTGATTTTTGACGCTAAGGGTTCAAGCCCAAAAATCATATCGGGTATTTTCGGGGAGCCCAAAAATCAGAGACTGTATTTCCATTGAAAATATCTAGAAAAATTTATTTGCAGACAAAGTTGTATTTACGTGGATGAGAGGGGTTGATTTTTGACGTTAAGGGTTGAAGCCCAAAAATCATGTCGGGAATTTTCGAGGAGCCCAAAAATCAGAGACCTTATTTCCATTAAAAAATTCTAAAAAAATTGATTTGCAGACAAAGTTGTATTTACGTGGAAGAGAGGAGTGGATTTTTGACGTTAAGGGTTGAAGCCCAAAAA
>NW_022878255.1:0-1035 GCF_010883055.1 Belonocnema kinseyi
GCCCCAGCCCGCCTGGGCCCCTACCAGATCCTCGATCACATCTCGGGCGAGGTTTATTGGATCTGGAGGGAAGGATCAGCCCAGAAAGTGCACAGTAGTGTAATGGTGCCCGCACCGGCGCCCGCAAGGGTGGTGCCACCACAGAAACGAATTACGGACGAGCCAGAGGTTGGCATGCCGCCACCTCCCACGAAACCAGCCGTAAGCTTCGGCGGAGCAGCGCACGTACACCGTGTCGAAACCGTCGACAGGGAGGAGGACAGTGAGGACAGTTCGTCTCACTACACGAACGACGAGGAGCGACACGACGACGAGGAGCGATACGACGACGAGCAGGAGGACGAGGTCGACCCAACCGGGCGTCGACACGACAGACCAAGTACCGCCGGAAGGGCGTACAACACTCCATCGGCAGAGGCTGAGGATCAACCGGATGACGTCGGACGACGTTATCCACGACGACAGCGGGCACCCGCCAATTATCGGGATGCCAGAGCATACGCGCCTCGGCGGAGGCGCGCACCATTGTAAATAATTAGGAAGCAGGACTGCCGCGAGGCATCTTTCGACGTTAGAATAGGGTCGGGCTGCCACGAGGCACCCGAAGTAGAAGTAGAAGTAGAGGTAGAAGTATAAGTAGAAGTAGATAGGGCCCAACCAGGGCTGCCGCGAGGCACCCTACATAGAAGTATGTTAAATAGATTTAGACCCGGCTAACCAAGGGAGGGATGGGTCCTTACGATTTTTCTTGAAAAATAACAACACGCGGGTAAGCAAACTCTATCCGGGAAGGGGTGGAGTTGATGTATGTCAGAACGACAAAAATGAGAACCTCAAGAGTCCAGCAGTTTGTTCACACGCCTCCACTTGAAATTTTCCGAGAGGCAATTCCAAGTGAAGGCCAAACGTGACAAATTGAGGATTCTTGAGCTACCGCGACGAGTTTGCTTGCCCTCCTGTAGGTAATTACTATTGTCTCGGCACATCTGCCACCGGCCTGTGTAACGGGAAACGCTGAAAAGGTCCTCCGGCCGA
>NW_022878256.1:0-1223 GCF_010883055.1 Belonocnema kinseyi
GTCCCTTTACAAACCCACGGTACAGGCGACCGAAACCCTCTCTCTGAATTTTAACAGCAGAAGTGAGGAAAGTGCTTTACTGCATCTAGACAAATCAATCCCTAAAGCCTAACTAAAGAAATCTGGGGTCAAAAACTTCCGCCAACAGCTCTTTGTACAAATATGAGTCCTTGTCACAGGAGCTCCGTTTGCCTTGCTCAAATCGTCCGGACTTGGTTTAAGCGCAGAGGATTTCATTTTCGCGTACCAGGACGACGTCATTTTCACCTTATTACACCATAGCTGTTTCTTCACAGGCACAAAGCTGCAGAAATTTTACAAAACAAAAACAGCCGAATTTTCTGGAACGAAGATTTACGGACAGCTGTCTTCATTGCACACTCGAAGCTTGACATTTTTCTTCAGAACTTCAAAGAAGGAATTATATTCATGCTCGAATTTTCGGCTACGCTTGACAAAATCATCACTACTAAAAAGAAGGAAACAAGGAGGTGTCAACCTTGAAAGGAAGCTGCAGCAACTTTAATCAAAATATTCGATTAAAATGATTGTACTTGTGACGGGTGCTCTTGAAAGAGCAAAGCTATCACTGGTTTGCAACCACAAAGCCACACCTACGTGCTAAAAGCATACAGATTCACTTGCGAAATGAATGAAGAGGGCTATCATACTTGAGTCGTTCTGTGGCTTCAACTCACAGTTGTAAGTTACCATTAATTATATATCATATATCTTACTTGATCTGTTTGCTGACTCACCTTGATCAGCTTCATATTTAATTTCCTCATTATCATTTGCATAACTTACCTCAGTTTCAGCACTAGAAGTTTGGACTACCTCGGCTGAAAATAGAAAAAAATATATTGTAAATATTAATCAATTTATGAGCATTAGTTATAATCTATTCCAGGCCATATTAAAAAAATAAAGAAGTTCCCTGAAGAAATAATATTATAAAGTCATGCTAGATTACAATCGCATTATGTAATAATTTTAGAAAAATATTACTGTTTTATTGAAACAAAATATTAGAATTTTACTTAATGTAATACCCTTACCTTATTTGGCCACAAGCTACCAACATTTTTTTGCATACACATGCACGCCCACACGAGATTGCCTCGAGGCGACTGATCGATACTAGTCACTCAGCTGCACAGCATAGTCAAGTCACACTTTCGGTACTTTCTCTATCCTCGGCTATACAAATACAAAATATGCAC
>NW_022878257.1:0-1891 GCF_010883055.1 Belonocnema kinseyi
TAAGTTGTTCCAGATTAATATTTTTGCATTGTTATTTAGAGATAGAAATTTTAGTTCGCCAATTGAAAATGTTAGAAATTAACTTACTATCAAAATAATTGAGTTTTCAACTAAAAAAAAAAGAGAATAACCAATTTCCAACAAAATAATTACATTTTCTACTAAAATGATAAATCTTCAACAACAAAAGAAGTTTTAATTTTTGATTAAAAACTGTTGAACTCATCCAAAAAGATATTAATTTTACACAAGAGTTGACTTTTTAGTCAATAAGGATTCTTTTTAAATTGTTGAATTTCATAGCAAAAAAGATGATTTTTTTACAAAACAGTGTAAACTTATTTTTAAACGGAATATTTCAAGGACTTCTGGTTAAAAAATATAAACTTACTTTCAATGCTTTATTCACCTTTCAACTTTCAATTCGTTTATTTTCAGTCGCTTTATATGATTAATTTTTACATTTTTATTTATAAATCCAAACTTAAAAGTCTTATTTACGAATTGACAATTTTAAAAATCGAAGGGTGTAACAAAACAGTTTCATTTTCAACTAAAAATTAAAAAAAAAACAAAGTTGCAACCAAATCCTTAAATTTTTAACAAAGGAGTTGAATTTTCATTTAAAATTATGAATCTTCATTAAAAAAAACGCTTACATTTTTTATTAAAAGCTGTTGAACTCATTTAAAAAGAAAATTTTTTCACAAAACAGTTGAATTTTCAGTCTTTAACTAAAATAATGAACTTAAAAAAAAAAAGATAAAAGTTTTTTTTTTATTAAAAAGAGTTGAAGTCATCCAAAAAAGTAAATTTTTTACCAAATAGTTGACCGGGGCCGGGGCGAATGATGATGATTGAATGTGTGTGTGAATGAAGTATATTTAGTTTTTACTTTTCGTTTGTGAGAGGCGAGGGGACTCACATTCAGAAGACACCCCGATATTGTTTTTTTATTTATATAATATATGAAATGCTTGTATTTATTTTTCATTCGTGAGAGGCGAGGGGATTCACGCTCAGAAAGCACCCCGATTTTTTAGTGTATATTTTATATAAAATGTTTTCATTTATTTTCGGTTTGTGAGAGGCCAGGGGACTCACGGCCAGAAAGCACCCCGATTTTGTTTTCATGTATACATTCTATAAAATGATTTTATTTATTGTTAGTTTGTTAGAGGCGACGAGAACTTCTTTTTTATGCCTTTCAGGCTTTTTCCACTGAGCCAATATATTTATTTATATATACGGCTAAACATTGTTGTTTTTCTTTCATTACATAACCTTCCTTCCAATTTAGTAATTTAAGTTTTGAATATATATTTTTTACATGTTAAAATGTCTGCGTAATTCGAACCTGTTTCAAGTTCAAAATGCCGTAAACAATTAATTCTTAATTCTAAGGTACTAAAATAAAAATTTCAACCTATATAATTATGCTAAGAAATAATTTTGAATGTAATTAAACTGAGGTCGAACACACGATTATTTGCATTACATGTAAAGAATTTAAACAAACTTCTTTCTTGACTGAAAAGTCAACTATTTGGTAAAAAATTTACTTTTTTGGATGACTTCAACTGTTTTTAATAAAAAAAAAAACTTATCTTTTTTTTGAAAATTCATTATTTTAGATAAAGACTGAAAATTCAACTGTTTTGTGAAAAAAATTTCTTTTTGGATTAGTTCAACAGTTTTTAATAAAAAATTTAAGCCTTTTTTTATTAAGATTCATAATTTTAAATGAAAATTCATCTCCTTCGTTAAAAATTTAAGGATTTGGTTGCACCTTTGTTTTTTTTTATTTTTAGTTGAAAATGAAACTGTTTTGTTACACCGTTCGATTTTTAAAATTGTCAATTCGTAAATAAGACTTTTGAGTTTGGATTTA
>NW_022878258.1:0-2169 GCF_010883055.1 Belonocnema kinseyi
GAAAAAGATATTACGCTATATAGTCAAAAAAAAAAATTCCTCGGTCGCTAGGACTCGAACATTCGCTCCATAGTGGAATCTGATTTCTAATCAGACAACACAGGATATCTGATTTTTAGTCAGACGCCTTAGCCACTCGGCTACAGCTGCGGATATTAATCCGGATGTGATTGTAGCACACAATCATCTCCCGCAATACAACTTAAGAAAAAATTTCTCATATCGCTGTGCAAAAAATCTGAAATCCAAAAATTTTCAGATTATGTTCGTGTTCTCAATTCTGGATCCTCAGAAATTTTAAAAACACATAATATCATGGATCAGCAAATGTGATCTTCTGGTAATTAACATTGGGCTTTCAGTCAATTGCAAAAAAGAATATTAATTTGCAACTTTTTTCCGAAAATATTACAAATGAATGGCTAGCTTATGAGCGGCGTGCAAATAAATGGACGATTGTTTGTGCTAAAATTAAGAGAGCGTAAAGGTGACGAGATAAAATATATTTCATAGCGTTATGGAAATATACAATCAAAATTCATAGAAACTTGACAGATACGTTGAAAAAGATATTCCGCTATATAGTCAAAAAAAAAAAAAAATTCCTTGGTCGCTAGGACTGGAACATTCGCTCCTTAGTGGAACCCGATTTCTAGTCAGAACACCACAGGAGATCTGATTTTTAGTCAGACGCCTTAGCCTCTCGGCTACAGCTGCGGATATTATTTCGGATGTGATTTTAGCACACAATCTTCTTCCGCAATACAACTTAAGACAAAATTTCTCATATCGCTGTGCAAAATATCTAAAATCCGAAAATTTTCAGATTATGTTCGTGTTCTCAATTCTGGATCCTGAGAAATTTTAAAAACACATAATATCATGGATCAGCAAATGTCATCTTTTAGCAATTAACCTTGGGCTTTCAGTCAATTGCAGAAAGACTATTAATATGCAAATTTTTCCGAAAATACTACAAATGAATGGCTAGCATATGAGCGGCTTGCAAATAAATGGACGATTGTTTGTGCTAAAATTAAGAGAGCGTAAAGGTGACGAGCTAAAATATATTTCATAGCGTTATGGAAATATACAATCAAAATTCATAGAAACTTGACAAATACGTTGAAAAAGATATTCCGCTATACAGTCAAAAAAAAAATTCCTCGGTCGCTAGGACTCGAACATTCGCTCCTTAGTGGAATCTGATTTCTAGTCAGAACACCACAGGAGATCTGATTTTTAGTCAGACGTCTTAGCCACGCGGCTACAGCTGCGGATATTATTTCTGATGTGATTTTAGCACACAATCTTCTCCCGCAATACAACTTAAGAAAAAATTTCACATACCGCTGTGCAAAAAATCGAAAATCCAAAAATTTTCAGATTATGTTCCTGTTCTCAATTCTGGTTCCTAAGAAATTTTAAAAACACATAATATCATGGATCAGCAAATGTCATCTTTTAATAGTTAACCCTGGGCCTTCCTTCAATTGCAGAAAGTCTATTAAATTGCAACTTTTTTCCGAAAATATTACAAATGAATGGTTAGCTTATGAGCGGCGTGCAAATAAATGGACGATTGTTTGTGCTAAAATTAAGAGAGCGTAAAGGTGACGAGATAAAATATATTTCATAGCGTTATGGAAATATACAAGCAAAATTTATAGAAACTTGACAGATACGTTGAAAAAGATATTCCTCTATATAGTCAGAAAAAAAATTCCTCGGTCGCTAGAACTCGAACATTCCCTCCATAGTGAATCTGGTTTTTAGTCAGACAATACAGGAGATCTGATTTTTTGTCAGATGCCTTAGCCACTCGGCTACAGCTGCTGATATTATTTCGGATGTGATTTTAGTACACAATCTTCTCCCGCAATGCAACTTAAGGAAAAATTTCTCATACCGCTGTGCAAAAAATCGAAAATCCAAAAATTTTCAGATTATGTTCCTGTTCTCAACTCTGAATCCTGAGAAGAGTTAAAAATACATAATATCATGTATCAGCAAATGTGATCTTCTAGTAATTAACCTTGCGCTTTCAGTCAATTGCAGAAAGACTATAAATTTGCAAATTTTTTCCGAAAATATTACAAATGAATGGCTAGCTTATGAGCGGCGTGCAAATAAATGGACGATTGTTTGTGCTAAAATTAAGAGAGCGTA
>NW_022878259.1:0-5203 GCF_010883055.1 Belonocnema kinseyi
GATTTTTAACTAAAATAATGAATCTTTAACAACAAAAATGAATTTTTAATTAAATATATGAATTTTTAATCGAAAAGATTATTTTTAACCAAGAAAAAAATGCATTGCCAACAAGAATTAATTTTTAACAAATAACCCGAACTTTTAAGCAAATACTTGAACTTATGACTGAGAAAAAATTTTATATTTTAACTGAAAATTTAAATTTAGCTTTACGATATCCCATGGCGCATATGGATTTGATTATTTATCCATCATTATAAAAAAAAACCAAAAGTCCTAAAGAAGAAGTGAAGATAGTTCTGGATTCTCCTCGGCAATATCTCCAGGGTTTTTTTCATTTTTTGAAAAAATTAATTATTTAAACAATTATATTGTTTATAATTTTGAAAAATTTATTTTACAATTGTGATGAACAATTCAGAGTTTTTAAGTGAAAAATAACATACCTTGAAGTATCATTAGTGAAAAAAAATTTTGGACAATGCAAAAAAGTTAGTTTCTGTAAAGGCTGGACACAAAACTCCTGTTTAGTCAGCGACGTGAGGGTAAGTCTAGTGCAGTGGTCGGCAAACTTTTTGCTTCATTTTCAGGTATGGTCAGGCTCCACCCGACTTAATTTTTTCTACAACTTTTCGGTCTATTCATGTATCTTAGTGTGAGTGAGCTTACTCCAGCAAAGGTCTTTTGTCCACAGGCATGTCAAAGTAAGGAAATTTTAAAACTTTTAATTTTTCAATTAGCGATTTGAAACTAGCATTATTAGCATCTACGAATTTTTCCGATTCCAATGATATATTACTTGCCTAGAAAAGTTAAAAATTTGAAGGAATTTATAATCAAGAAACATCAGATTGACAGTCAATTTAATACTGAATACTTCTCAAATTTTCAACCTTTATAGACAAATTACATGTTTTTGGAATCGGAACAATACATAGGTGCCAAATATATTACTTTTAAGTCACTGATCTCAAAATTACGAATATTTTAATCTCACATTTTTTCCCCATTTTATAACAAAGGACCCCTGAGGAAAGGGGTGGTCTGGACAAGCTCGCAGGCACTGCCCTGAAAGTAGGTCGTAGGGCAGTCAGGGCAAGAGCGTGCCGACCACTGGTCTAGGCTTAGTGGAGCAGGTAGGTGGCAATGAATTGAATACTGCCCCATTTAACTACCTTTATTATTCAAACGGGGACAGTGGTCCCTTAAGATTCATAAATTTTCCATCCATTATTATGCTTAATCAGTGGAAAAACCACACTCTAATCATTATTTACGGCCTTCTTAAAGTAAAACTATACAGTAGACATTTGTATATATCTTATATCATAAAATATTTACTTCTGAAGATTATAATTTTGTTTAAGTTGGGTTTTGGGGAATTTTTCACCTGATCATAAAATTAAATTTTCGTTCAAGTAGAGTATTAGGGAATTTTTAATTTCTCCAGGAAATGCTCATGTTTTTCAATAGAAACATTGTATAGGTTTTAAGAATTTGAAAGATCACATGTTGGGCGAGATAGTCATAAATTCGTTAAACAAATATTGTTGTAAACAAGTTGTATGTAGAGGTGGTGCAAGCCTCATGGAGTTTGACACGTATTTCCAATAACTAAAAAAGCGTTTTTTAAAATCATTTGAGTCGGATTCGTAAAATTTGGGAAATTCTCTGTAATATTAATTATCTTTTCGATAATGAAAGATTAAGCCAATTAATCAATTTTATAAGTAGATATTGCAAAAATGGTATAAATTTACATGTTTTCTAAAATGTATAATAACTTTAGAGATAATCAACATTTTTCAATGTTCGTGGGTTCATTTTAAAGCTAATTTTTCACCGTATCATAGCAGCTAGTAGTATAAATCTTCAAAAATTTCTTACGACATTGCAAGAAGTTGAATTAGCAATGACAAATTTGTGAAAATTGCAAATTTTTTTTTTTTCCGTAATAAAACATTTTTGTAGAATAGATGAAACATAATCATGACATTTCTATGTAAGTTTAAAAATATTTAAAGTTGTTTATGTTTTGTTCAGAATTGCAGATAAGATTTTTTCAAAAGTTTCTAGTTTTTTTGTTACAACTTCAAGCTCTTGCAATTTCATAAGAAAATTCTCAAGAATTCTACTCATAGGCTGCTGTAAGACGGTGGAAAAAAAGCTACCAAATTCTCCCCATAATATTGAAAAGTGTTGATTATTTCGAAATTTATTAAGGTTATTAAACATCAAAAGAGGGTTGTAAACAATATAAATATGTTTAAACTGTCATGTTTCGTAACTTTTATATTATTACCTCACTCAGTAAAAAGTAAAAAAAAACTAGGGGCATGAGATATGACAGGTAATTAACGAAGTGGAGTGAACGTCATTTAAGTTTGACCCAGAAAAAAACAGAAGGTATCGTTGAAGGCCTCTCATCCATATTTCTAGGTGATTTTTGAATCATTGAAAAGAAATTATTATTTAAACAATGAGATTGTTTATAAAACTTATAATTTGTTTAAACAATCAGTGAACAATAATTCCAACTGACTGACAACTAGATATCTAATATGGAATATTTTAGAATGGGAATAAATTTTTCAAAATGCAAAAATTCCAATTTAAATATTGTTTTTACCCCCTCCACTCTGACTCGAAAAATCCATTGAAAATGATTTTTAAAATTAAGAACTATAGCTAGAACCAACTAGTCATCCCAGAAAAAAACTGAAGGTATCGTTGAAGGCCTCTCATCCATATTTCTAGGTGATTTAGGAATCATTGAAAAAAAATTATCATTTAAACAATGACGTTGTTTATAATACTTATAATTTATTTAAACAATCAGTGAACAACAATTCCAACTGACTGACAACTAGATATCTAATATGAAATATTTTAGAATGGAAATAAAATTTTCAAAATGAAAAAAATTCCAATTTAAACATTGTTTTTACCACCTCCACTCTGACTCGAAAAATCCATTGAAAATGATTTTTAAAATGGGGAACTATAATTTTTGCATTTTGAAAAATTTATTTCTATTCTAAAATATTCCATATTAGATATCTAGTTGTCAGCCAGTTTGAATTGTTGTTCACTGATTGTTTAAACAAATTATAAGTTTTATAAACAATATCATTGTTTAAATAATAATTTTTTTTAATGATTCAAAAATGACCTAGAGATGTGGATGAGAGGCCTTCAAGGATACCTTCAGTTTTTTTCTGGGACGATTAGTTCGTTCTAGCTATAGTTCCCACTTTTATAAATCATTATCAATGGATTTTTCGAGTCAGAGTGGAGGGGGTAAAAAAAATGTTTAAATTGGAATTTTTGCAGTTTGAAAAATTTATTTCCATTCTAAAATATTCCATATTAGATACCTAGTTGTCAGTCAGTCGTAACGGTTGTTCACTGATTGTTTAAACAAATTATAAGTTTTATAAACAATATCATTGTTTAAATAATAATTTCTTTTCAATGATTCAAAAATCACCTAGAGATATGGATGAGAGGCCTTCAACGATACCTTCAGTTTTTTTCTGGGTCAAATTTTAATACTACTGTAACCATAGCATCACACTTCAGAATTTAAAGCATGATCAATTTTTTAATATTTTAATAATATTTTATTTGGATCAACAAAATAAGAAACAATAGCATATGCTTTTGAATAATAGTGTGTGAGGGACTATCTAGATTCTATAAAGACCCTATTAATAGGTCCTTATTGGGTTGCCTACTGATAACCTGGTTAGCTGAGCGTGACGCTTTCGTTTGCGCCCTCCCTCGATAGATTGCCACTTTAGGGCCTCGGTAGAAAACAGGAAATCTAGACAGGGCCTCTTACGAACCAAGTTATAATTTCTACACTGGGGTGAGTTTACCCGAGTCGTAATTAATCTACTGACGTTTACTCCACTTCGTTAATTACCTGTCATATCTCATGCCCCTAGTTTTTTTCCACTTTTTACTGAGTGAGGTAATAATATAAAAGTTACGAAACATGACAGTTTAAACATATTTATATTGTTTACAACCCTCTTTTGATGTTTAATAACCTTAATCAATTTCGAAATAATCAACACTTTTCAATATTATTGGGAGAATTTTGTAGCTTTTTTTCCACCGTCTTACAGCAGCCTATGAGCAGAATTTTTGAGAATTTTCTTATAAAATTGCAAGAGCTTGAAGTTGTAACAAAAAAACTAGAAACTTTTGAAAAAGTCTTATCTGCAATTCTGAACAAAACATAAACAACTTTAAATATTTTTAAACTTACATAGAAATTTCATGATTATATGTTTCATCTATTCTACAAAAATGTTTTGTTACGGAAAAAAAAAATATTTGCAATTTTCACAAATTTGTCATTGCTAATTCAACTTCTTGCAATGTTTTAAGAAATTTTTAAAGATTTATACTATTAGCTGCTGTGATACGGTGAAAAATTAGCTTTAAAATGAATCCACGAACATTGAAAAATGTTGATTATCTCTAAAGTTATTATACATTTTAGAAAACATGTAAATTTATACCATTTTTGCAATATCTACTTATAAAATAGATTAATTGGCTTAATCTTTCATTATCGAAGAAATAATTAATATTACAGAGAATTTCCCAAATTTTACGAATCCGACTTAAATGATTTTAAAAAACGCTTTTTATTTATTGAAAATACGTGTTAAACTCCATGAGGCTTGCACCACCTCTACATACAACTTGTTTACAACAATATTTGTTTAACGAATTTATGACTATCTCGCCCAACATGTGATCCTTCAAATTCTTAAAACCTATTCAATGTTTCTATTGCAAAACATGAGCATTTCCTGGAGAAATTAAAAATTCCCTAATACTCTACTTGAACGAAAATTTAATTTTATGATCAGGTGAAATATATAGTTATAGTTATATAGTATAGTTTTACTTTAAGAAGGCCGTAAATAATGATTATATTTTGAGTGTGGTTTTTCCACTGATTAAGCATAATAATAGATGGAAAATGTATGAATCTTAAGGGACCACTGTCCCCGTTTGAATAATAAAGGTATTTAAATGGGGCAGTATTCAACTCATTGCCACCTACCTGCTCCACTATGCCTAGACCAGTGGTCGGCACGCTCTTGCCCTGGCTGCCCTACGACCTACTTTCAGGGCAGTACCTGCGAGCTTGGCTCAGTAAAGGTAGTTAAATTTGCAA
>NW_022878260.1:0-1229 GCF_010883055.1 Belonocnema kinseyi
TTCGGGAATTTAATTTTATTATGCAGGAATTACACAGTGTCAGTAATATTATTTTTCGGGATTTTTCAGTCGTCCCTAGAAGTACAAAAAAATGGACAATTTAATACAATTCGGAATTATACAGCAATACCAAATTTTGAAAATTTGCTGTAATTTTAATTTCGACTCCTGGATCTTGTCGATTTTCTTACACTATTTATTAAAACAAAATGTATTATAAAACAATTTTTTTAACCACAATTTCTTATTTATCTTATCTAATCAAATACCAAAACTTAAACATTAGAGATTCATTGTATATAACACTGGAGAACGTTCAATATTTCGGAGTCAATTTTCAAAATTTTCAAGGTTAATATATGATTCCAATTAGAAACTTCTCAGTCTTATGATTAAAGAAACAATAAATATATTTTGCTTAATTTTAAACAATAACTGTAAAAATCATTTTTAAGCTTCAATTCAACAACTTGAATTTTAACGTTAAAATTTATGTTTTCAAAATGCTGGCTTATGGTTTCAATTTTAATTATTTTTGTTAAAAGTTATAGGTTATGTAAAAATCTCGTCTTCTATGCTTATTGCAAGACAGCGAGTCATTTTCGGCATTTAGGTTGAGGTATACAATTATTTTCGGTTGAAACAAGGTGGCCTTTTTAATCGCAGAAAAAATTCCGATTTTTTCCTGGTTCGCAAACATTTTTCACGGTCAATCAAATTAAAAAATTCAAACTCTAAAGCTACAAATTTTTCCATTCGAAGTAATAAAAACTAAGCTGCAAATCGTTTTAAGCGATTCTAAACCAGAAGTATTAAAAATTAAACGATTACATTTTTGTTACAAATGATAAAACTTCTTAAATTAAAAGTTAAATTATTTAAATTTAAAATCGTTTCTAAATCCTGAAAAATCTTGTTCTTAATCTTAAACAATAGAAATATTTCCTTAAAATATTCCAGATTCGTTTTAGATAATTTTTTAAACCTTTTATATTTTCAACTTACTCGATTTTTTTCTATGAATAATAGATGTTTCAAATTTATCATACATCAAAATTTAGGAATTTTACTTCTAAAAGACATTTTTTGTAATAGAAAAATGAAAATTATAACGTTCAAAGTTAAGTTTTTTTTTTAGTTTTGAATATTTGATTTCTAGTTAGGAATCTTAATTGAACAGTGAAATATTTCTAAATATTAGGCAACTGTTCTTTTTCTTCAGACATTTT
>NW_022878261.1:0-296 GCF_010883055.1 Belonocnema kinseyi
TTTTAACTCGAAAAAAAACTGTATAAAGACGGTCACTTTGACGTTTTTCTGATTTTCATACACTAGGGGTGGTTTTAAATATTCTTTCCGGTGGCTCTTACCCCCCGGAAGAAACTTGCTCTATAACAAGGTAAATTTCAAGTATTTTAACTCGAAAAAAAACTGTATAAAGACGGTCATTTTGACGTTTTTCTGATTTTCATACGCTAGGTGTGGTTTTAAATATTCTTTCCGTTGGCTCTTGCCGCCCTGAAAAAAACTTGTTCTATAACAAGGTAAATTAAAAGTATTTTTAA
>NW_022878261.1:341-594 GCF_010883055.1 Belonocnema kinseyi
ACTAGGGGTGGCTTTAAATATTCTTTCCGGCGGTTCTTACCCCCGTGAAAAAACTTGTTCTATAACAGGGGAAATTAAAAGTATTTTTAACTCGAAAAAAAACTGTATAAAGCCGTTCATTTTGACGATTTTCTGATTTTCATACGCTAAGGGTGGTTTTAAATATTCTTTCTAGCGTCTCTTACCCCCCTGAAAAAGATTGTTCTATAAAAAGGTAAATTAAAAGTATTTTTATCTCGAAAAAAAAGCTGTA
>NW_022878261.1:675-1033 GCF_010883055.1 Belonocnema kinseyi
CAAGGTAAATTTAAAGTATTTTTAACTCGAAAAAAAACTGTATAAAGGCGGTCATTTGGACGTTTTTCTGATTTGCATACACCAGGGGTGGCTTTAAATATTGTTTCCGGCGGCTTTTACCCACCTGAAAAAAACTTGTTCTATAACAGGGTAAATTAAAAGTATTTTTATCTCGAAAAAAAACTGTATAAAGACGGTCATTTCGACGATTTTCTGATATTCATACACTAGGGGTGGTTTTAAATTTCTTTCCGGCGGTTCTTATCCCCCTGAAAAAACTTTTTCTATAACAAGGTAAATTAAAAGTATTTTTAACTCGAAAAAAACCTGTATGAAGGCGTCCATTTCTGCGATTTTC
>NW_022878262.1:0-1002 GCF_010883055.1 Belonocnema kinseyi
CAGGAGTGTAATGGTGTATCCATGTTTCATCCACAGTCACAAATCGACGAAAAAATTCCTCACGATTCCGACTTATGCGCGCCAAAAGAGCCCCAGAGGCGAGCACTCTATTGCGTTTATTCTCAGCTGAGAGCAAACGCGGCACCAATCTTGCCGATAGCTTTTTTATGCCTAATTTTTCATGTAGAATTGAAACAACTGCACCTATAGATATCCTTGTGGCCTCAGCTAACTCACGCACTTTTAATCTTCTATCCTTCAACACCATATCGTGGATTTTATTGATGATTTCGGAAGTACTTGCTTCTACGGGCCTTCCTGAACGACCACGCTTAAATTTATTTATCTAGTTATAAACCGTTGCTAAGGCAGGGACAGATGTGCCATGAACTGAGTCCAATTCATTTTTTATCTCATATGGAGTTAAACCCTTTAAATGAAAATGTTTGATTACCGCTCTGAACTCGTTTTTTTCCATTTTTCTTAACGAACAATTTTTTTTTTCAATTGGTTATAAAAACACGTAAACTCAGAAAATGTGGACTGTGACTGCACCATATATCTAGTCGGGAGTGGTGCTGACTGAAAACAGATGATTTGGAGCGATTCGCGCGCCATATGTTTGTCATTCTAAGGACTTATTGAACTACCCTCGTATATTGTTAAAAATTAAAATCATAATTTTTGGGTGGAAATACTCTTTTTGTTTTTAAAATTAAACAATTTCGTTGAAAGTTCATGTATTTTATTGGAAATTGACCTTGTTTAGTAGAAATTTAATCTTTTTGGTTGAAAATGTATCATTTTTGTCAAAAATGCAATTGTTTGGTTAAAATATCAACTGTACATCTTCTTGGGTTTAAAAGTCGATTATTTCACTAAGAGTTGAACTACTTCGTAAAAAAAATACGTTTTTTTAACAAGGTTTTTTAATTATGGTTGAAAATTTAACTATTTGGTTGAAGGTTTTACTCTTTCATTGAAATCTCATATTTTTTGCTT
>NW_022878263.1:0-305 GCF_010883055.1 Belonocnema kinseyi
CAAACTATAAAATAGCCTCGGAAAGGACTGGAACTTTTAATGACAAAAGGCATGCACACGGAAAATCTAAAGGTCATGTTTCAGGCGACGAATGGAGACTGGATTTTTGGAATGCTAGGGGAGTAAATGTTCTCAAGTTAAAAGAATTGCGTGAAACTATGGCCGTGAAGAAACTAGATATTTGATGTGTGTCCGAAACAAAGAAAAAGGGATGCGAAAGTAAAGACATAAAAAACGGAGTGTTGAAAGGCGGATTTGAAATATGGTCAGGAGTAGACTGTGAATCACATGGTAAACAAGGAGTA
>NW_022878263.1:315-707 GCF_010883055.1 Belonocnema kinseyi
TGAATGAAAGAGCAAAGCAGCATCTCGGAGACCATGGCTTCGTGTCTCCTAGACTGCTGTGGGCTATAATGAAAGTAGGAATCAGAAGACTATTTATTATAGCATTCTACGCGCTAATTGATAGTGATGCCAAAGAAGTGAAAGACGCCTTCTGGGACACTCTAAATGACACAATAAATATTTGCGAACATGGGGAAGAAATAATTCTACTAGGAGACATGAACGTGTGGGCATCCAAAATCAGGATAGAGAAAGAGTACTAAGTAATTTTGGGGATCCAAGAACAAACTATAAAGGAGATAAATTAGTTGGTCTATGCTTCAAAAGGGGTCTGTTTATTACAAATACTTGATTTAGGCATAAAATGATCCACATGTACACCTGGTCTAAAG
>NW_022878263.1:717-960 GCF_010883055.1 Belonocnema kinseyi
ATTGACTTTGTTGTTGCGGATGAAAGACTTAGAGAGTTAGTCAAAGATACAAGGGTCATGAGGGGTCCTGGATGCAATACTGATCATTACCTTCTAATCTCAAAAATTAACTTAGGTCAGGGTTGGAGAAAAAAAGAGACCCAAGAAAGCAAAACAAACGCGAATCAAAATTGAGAACCTAAAGAAACTGGATGTGCGAATAGATTTCCAAAATAAGATAATCGAAAGCATAGATAAGGCAAC
>NW_022878263.1:970-1184 GCF_010883055.1 Belonocnema kinseyi
CGTATAAAAAACAAAGATTTAGAGGGCGCCTGGACAATGTTACGGGATATCCTTAATAGATGCGCGATCGAAGTGTGTGGTACCGCAGTTGTAGGAAGAATGTTTGGTGATGCGTGGTGGAATGATGAAATTCAGGCTGCCCAAAAAGCAAAAAGAGAAGCTTACAAGAGAACTTTGAACATCGTAGGTCTTAGCAATGAGGAAATAAGTAGAC
>NW_022878263.1:1194-1356 GCF_010883055.1 Belonocnema kinseyi
TTATAGACGCAAAAACAGGATACTTAAACGATTAGTTAAAGAAAGTAAAGATAAAATTAGAGCAGAAGAAGAGATAAAAATACAAAACGACCTTGAAGGAAGCAGAAAACTACTTTATAAAAAAATGAAAGGAAACAAAAGTACAGAAATTGTCAACATGAG
>NW_022878263.1:1366-1587 GCF_010883055.1 Belonocnema kinseyi
TATATGATGCAGATGGAATACTAGAGGCTTTCAGAAACTATTTTAGGAGACAATTTGGAGATGAAGCTATATGATACCACAACTGCGATGTTGAACACGATGCGTTAGAAAACTCAATTGAAAAAGTCTGCGTAACTGAGGTTAGGGATATAATTAAGAACTTGAAAAACGGTAAGGCTGCCGGGGTAGACGGTATTAATGCTGAAATGCTTAAACACGGT
>NW_022878263.1:1597-1893 GCF_010883055.1 Belonocnema kinseyi
GAATTGATAAATTTATGTTTCGAGATGGGAGACGTCCCAGACGATTGGAAAGAAGCGATTATCGTACCAATATACAAGAAAAAGGGAGATAGAAGCGTGTGCAATAATTACAGAGGGATTAACTTATTAAGCACCGTAAGTAAAATATATTCTAAAATACTTATTCTTAGAGTAATGAAAATAACAGAAACAAAGATTTGGGAATTCCAAAGTGGGTTTATGCCAGGAAGGTCACGTATGGATCACATATTTAGCTTAAGGCAAATAACAGAAAAAAGTTTGAGAGTAGGAAAAAA
>NW_022878263.1:1903-2068 GCF_010883055.1 Belonocnema kinseyi
GCATTTGTTGATCTAGAAAAAGCTTTTGACAAGGTAGATAGAAGTAAACTTCGGGAAGTTCTAAAAGAGTATGGAGTCAATGGATGGATCCTACAAGCTATAAAAACAATATATACAGTTAGCAAAGCGAGTGTAAGAGTGAATGGGAAACTGAGTGACTGTTTC
>NW_022878263.1:2114-2376 GCF_010883055.1 Belonocnema kinseyi
GAATGGCTCTCTTCGACGAAGAGGGTGTGGATCTCGAAACAGTAAGGGTACGAGGGTTAGCGTTCGCAGATGATAAGGTTATGGCAGAGTCTATCGAAGACCTACAAAGAATGTTGAATAAACTAGATGCAAGCATGAAGAGCATGGGCCTCAAAATTAACGCGAATAAAACAAGAACAATGGTGTTCGAAGGAAAGAGTGAGAAAACGCTATGCAATATTTTATTAAATGACGAGAGAATTGAACAAGTTGATAAGTTCGT
>NW_022878263.1:2386-2568 GCF_010883055.1 Belonocnema kinseyi
TATTTACTAGGGACGGGAAGATAGATGAGGAATTAGATAGACGAATAAATGAAGGTAAGAAGGTTATTGGTAGAGCAGGTACCTTATCAGAAGTAAAAATATATCATATAAAGCTAAAATGGCAATACATAATTCTATATTTGTACCGACTGCACTATACGGTAGCGAGACATGGACTTATC
>NW_022878263.1:2578-4943 GCF_010883055.1 Belonocnema kinseyi
GAGTAAAATTAACGCAATTGACATGAGATTCATGCACATAATAAGCGGGAAATCCCTAATGGACAAAGTAAGTAAGGAGATAATTCTAAAAGAATGTGGCGCAGAAGAGATGCTAGTGGACACATGGGAAAGAAATCGGTTAAGATGGTTCGGACATGTTGAGAGAATGAACGACTATCGAAACAAGTGTATCGAGGTAAAGTAAATGGCAACGTGCCCAGAGGTAGACCGCGGGAAGAATGGTTAGAATGTGTGAATGAGACCCTGCTTAGAAGAGACATAAGAAGTCACAGAAACACGAGAACCGGCATGAAAAAATGCATGGACATAAAAGAAGCTAGAGAAGTATGCCAGGACAGGAAAGTATGGCGGCAAATATATAATAAGAGTGTCAGTAGAGTGAATGACGCCTGAATCAAAGACCTTGGCTATTAATGGACCCAAGTGAGGAACCTTACATAACGACTTCGTGAGGTTCTTCACTTGGGGTGATTGCTAGAGAGATTGATCAGCAACCTGGGTCGGAGCAGTGTTGCAGAACGAACGTGTTATTTACTTAAATAGCAAGAGAATTATGGATCAATCTGAAAAATCTCTATCCCTTCCAACCACTACTCCTTTCCCCTGCCGAGTGAGTCACGCATACCCCGATAGGGAAATGGCTTAATGGTGTAATAATAATAATAATAATTTTTACGTGATTTAAAGTCTCAGAGTCTGTGATCTAAAGGTATAGAATTCGAGTCCTGAGATTCAAGGGCCGTGACCTAACAATTGAAACTTGTAGGCCTATGCTTTGAAAGTAACGGTATCGAGACCTTAATCATGCGCCAACATGAAATAAAATCAAGAAGTGGTACCGTAAAGGCACTTGAAACTTATCCCGCGTCGAGTCTCAAAAATTTTGGGCTCATCAAAAATACTGGCACTGATTATTGGGCTGTAGTCCTAACGTCAAAAAACAGCCACATCCTAACAGGCAATCCTGACTTTGTCCAAAAATAATCTTTTTTAAATTTTACAGTGCTACTAGAATCTCTGCTTTTGCGACTCTTTAAAAACAGTAAAAATGATTTTTGGACTCCAACCCTTAACGTAAGAAAACAGCCCTATCGTAACAGCCAAGTATGACTTTATCCGATATAAAATTGTGAATAAATAATCTCTTGGAGAATTTTTCAGGGCCAATGATGTCTCTAATTTTTGGGCTCCTCAAAAATACCCTTTGCGATTTTTGGCTCCAACCATTAGCGTGTAAAATCAACCCCTCTCTGCCAAGTAGATATAAAGTTTATAAAACTAATCTTTTTGAGAATTTTCCAGTGTCAATGGAGAATCTGATTTTTGGGCTCTTAAAAAATACCCATTCCAATTTTTTGGCTATACCCCTTTACGTCTGAAATCAACCCACCTCTACCTCGTCGATATAACTCTGTAAAAAAAATCTTTTTTCGAATTTTCCAGTGTCAGTAGAGTATCTGATTTTTGGGATCTTTAAAAATCCCCACTTCAATTATGGCAACAACCTTTAATGTCTAAAATCAACCCGCCTCTACCACGTCGATATAACTTTGTGAAAAAATAATATTTTTTAGAATTCTCCAGTGGCAGTAGAGTATCTGATTTTTGGGATCCTCGAAAATACCCACTCCAATTTTTTGGCTACAACTTTTAACTTCTAAAATCAACCCCCCTCTACCGCGTCCATATAAATTTGTAACAAAATAATCTTCTTGAGAATTTTCCAGTGTCAGTAGAGTATTTATTTTTTGAACTTCTCGAAAATATTCGCTCTGATTTTTTGGCTCTAACCATTAACGTGTAAAATCAACCCCCCTCAACCCTGTCAATAGAACTTTGTAAAAAAATAATCTTTTTGAAAATTTCCCAGTGTCAGTAGAGTGTCTGATTTTTGGGAATTAGAAAATACGCACTCCAATTTTTTGGCTACAAATCTTAAAGTCTACCGCGTCGATGTAAATTTGTAAAAAAATCATCTTTTTAAGAATTTTCCAGTGTCAGTAGAGTATCTGATTTTTGAGATCCTCGAAAGTACGCAGTCCAATTTTCCGGCCACAACCCTTAAAGTTTAAAATAAACCCCTCTCTTCCACGTAGATATGAAATTCTAAAAAATTAATCTCTTGGAGAATTTTTCATTGTCAATGTAATCTCTGATTTTTGGGCACCTCGAAAATATACTAAAAAATTGCATTTTATTCAAAAACATTCCAATTTTTCTTCAATTTTGAATTAGAGTGAGGTAATTATTGGATTAAATTTATCAAAATTAATTGTTTAAACAGTTTATTATTATTCTTAATAATTTTTATTTGGCGTAATGACAGAAAGTCATAGTAAATTAC
>NW_022878263.1:4953-6076 GCF_010883055.1 Belonocnema kinseyi
ATTATCTAGTATTAAATATTTTGTAATCATATGTTACAGAGAATGCAGATAATTTAAAAGTGACTGAAGATGAAGACTTTAATGTTTTTGAAAGGAGTGAAGAAATTTTCAATTCCACAGAAAAGGAAGAATCGGAAAATTTGAAAAATAAGATTATCGAAGGCGATCATCTCGTAGAAGTCATATATCAAGATGACGTTAATTTGCAAGGTTGTCAAATTATTGATGATTGCTTTGAATATTCGATGGAGGAAGACTTCGAGTCTGACAATATAATTCAAGATAGGACCTATGTTCCTAAATCGCATGTACATAAGGAAGGGCCAACGTACAAAAGGAAAGAGGCCCTTGTTTAAAACTTTTTGCCTTTCCCATCCAAATCGCTACCGCGAAGGAGACTCATCGATGAAATCCGGAAGAAGGGTGATGCTATCTACAACAACCACCCGGATCATAACAAAGGACACCTAATTACTGTGAGGAAAATCCAGGAAGAAAAAGTCAAAACAGCATCGGCGTTCACCAACTGCCCTAAATGCGAAGGAGTGTACGCGAAATAAAATATTCGGCACCACTACCCAAAATTTACAGGAAGTCATTTAGCAAATGCGAGGACGCTGTTGCAGGAAGCCCAAAGAAAGGTGCAAGGTGTCCATAAGGACGCTTATCACAAAATGAGAACGCGCATTTTACCTATTTTGAACGACACCTGTGACATTTCGCCTATAATAAGGTACGATTGGCTAATTATTCTTTACGGCAATTTGCTTAGTGTCCGTCTGAAGGAACGTCATCAGGACAATTTCATTCGAGCGCAACTACGCCTGTTAGCACGATTTTTAAAAGCCTTGCGGAGAATCTCAACAAATGTTGATGATTTAGCGTCAGCATTTCATCCAACTTTGTTTGAGAAAGTTCTGGACGGTGTCAATATCGTAGCTGAATCTAAAGAAGAAATACGAAATTATAGAAAGCCAAGCAAGGCTTCTTCCTTAGAAACTGCATTACGAAAATGTGGAGAAATCCTGATAATGGAATATATCATGTAGGGAGAAAAAACGAAAAAAGAAAGTGTGGAAGACTTTCTTTTTGTTTCTAAAGGAAGATTTGGTGTGTATGTAAG
>NW_022878263.1:6167-6387 GCF_010883055.1 Belonocnema kinseyi
AAGAACAAGAGTCCGCTTATGATGCACTAAAGAAAGCATATTCTTACCAAGCATCGCTGCGTGTTTCTGAGATGGTTCTTCTACATCTAATCATTTATAATAGGTGTCTAAGAAGATAGATGCAGTTCCTAAAGATGCCAGATCATAAGAAGATAGGACGGTTAACAGACGATGAATATGAAGGATTGCCCCCAGAGCAACGGCAGGTTGCTGACAATTT
>NW_022878264.1:0-1861 GCF_010883055.1 Belonocnema kinseyi
AAAATAAATATTTTTGGTTACAATCTTTAGTTGAAAACTCGCATTTTGTATGATTGAATTTTTAAAATGGAAATTCAAATATTCGACATATTTTGAAAATTCGATTATTTTGTTTAAAATTCATATACATATTCAATGAGAAATGCGTCTTTTTTGGTGACTATTTTTTTTGTAAAAAATTTATGAAAATGAATATTCGTTTTTGTTTTATTTAAAAATTCAATGTCTAATCAAAAATTCAAATAAAGGACAAATTTACTTGATTACTGGATAAAATTGTAGAATTAAGTTAAGTTCATGACACGTTATATCTGAAAATACTAATCCTAAGAGAGCTTTGTAATTCGCTAATTAAATAAGAAAATAATATTAAATAGGCAGTTGAAATTTTAAAAATTGTAAGAGAACTTTATTCTGGTTTCCTACATTTAAAAGAAGAAAAAGATTACTAATGATTTAACTAACAAGCTAACAAAATCCCTAACTTAATTCATATTTGGAATATACTATTCCTTAAAGATAACAATAACGTTTAATTTTGAGGTAATTTAAAATGTGCTTTCGCAATTCACAATCGACAATTAGTTCGCAAACAAAAGTACCGAAGGCACCATTTCTTGAGCCAAATCCTCTAGAAATAGAGCTTTGACAAAAGTTTTCCGTAATTATCCGATGTTTTATTTCAATAAATGCTAAATAAACTTTTTTCAAATAATTTACTTATTTCAAAATAGCTTCATTATTCTTAACCATTGCAGTCATAATTAAATATAAATAAGAAATAAAAAATAAACTGAATTTCTGGTTTAAAAATTGCAATCTAACAAATTGCAATCACTATTTATAATTAAAAATATCCATCGACCATCGACATCTGGCTGATTCTTATTCATTGCTACATTTACCCTAGCCCTTCAGCGTTAAGAATGTTCAAATACCAGCAGATTTTATTTTTGAGTCTGGCCTTTTTTATTTTCTACATGTTAACCTGCAATATGAATTTATTTATAAATGATACGATTATGTTACAATAGTTTATTGAAAGAAAACAAAGAATTCGAAAATAAAATAAGCACTGAAGTACATTATAGGACAGCATTTTATTTAGCACCTGATACATAATAAATATTGCAACAATTATATACAAACTTATGCTTAGCCATATTTTCAGATTGATTTTAGAGTATCACAACTTCCTTTACTTTGTACGCAATATCATTATTACTTACAAATCCATTGAAAATTATTATTTACAAATTATTTTTAAATAACACAGCATCGTTAACTTCCGATTAAATGCATAATGAGCAACAAATGTAACAAATTATTAAAGTCGTAGCGAGAAATACTTAGAAACTATTTTAGAACCTTTTTTTAAATATTTCAACATCATTAAACTATGCAAGCAATTGCATTATTAACTCAGGATGTCTAAAGTTTTCTAGGAACAAAATTTTAATATAAAGGTCTTTTTAGAATTCGATAATACATCAAATTTAAGAAATTTAAATGAGATTAAAATCAAATTTAAAATCCTATATCCGGTCCAATAATCAAGTTAATGTGCAGAATTCCTGAAACTAAAACCAATAATCTAACAACCAAATTTTGACAAGCACCCCAAAATGTCCCTACTCTAACCTGAAAAAAGCAAAAAAAAAAAATCTAAAGAATGAAAATAAAATATTTTTTGGACAAAAATAAAAAAGAGCAAAGAAACTGAGAAAGTAACCAATCAAATCCCCGTTCAAAGTATCGACACTCATATATCATCCTTATCAAGGCAAAAAAATAATTCTCTCCGGGAGGTCAGAAAAAGATCATTTTGATTTTGTGGCTATTCCTTTTTGCTTAAATTTTT
>NW_022878265.1:0-2568 GCF_010883055.1 Belonocnema kinseyi
AATTTTGGGACTATTTTTTTGTCTCTGCACCGTTTCAAAAAAGCTAAGGATGTTAGTAGCTTACCTTGAGAAGTCCTGAGCTTACTAAAGGTGTTGGTTTTACTAAGAATACTCTCCCCGTAGAGTTCCTTGATAATAGATTTTATGCTTTCACGATGATTCATTTTGATAAAAAGAGATATTTCGGGTTTCTCTCGTGTAAAAAACTACGAATTGTATACTTTCTACGATGCCTGTAATTGGCCAGAGTGCCCCACCGTAGGGACTGGTCGAACTAGCTGAACAGCACTAGCACAGAACTAGCTGAACATCATATCGAAACAGGACATAACATTTTATTTGATGAAACAACAGTCATTGCAAAAACACACAACAAATTTCCAAGAAAACATAGAGAAGCAATCGAAATCTTAAAACACCCTAATAAAATCAATAGGGACAATGGATATAATACCAATCCGATTTGGCTTTCCGTTCTCCAGGATTTTGTAAAAAAGACTAGATTGGCCAATCAAGTTCGACCAGTCCCTACGGTAGGGCGCTCTGGCCAATCACAGGCATCGTAGAAAGTATACCTAAGAACATCATGACCTGATACCTCAGTTTCAGGTCAGCCCTGAAGATGTGAACTGCAATGTTCACGAAACGTCGGCAAACAATTCGTAGTTTTTTACAGCAGTGAAACCCGAAATATCTCCTTTTCAAATACTCTCAAATATTTCGAAACCTTCAAAATCTTTTGAAAAATCTTGACATCTTTTAAACATTTTTAAGGTACTTTGGAGTTTTTTAAAGCAACCTTGATATAATTATTAAAATTCTTTGAAATTCCTTTAATTTTTAAAGATGAATTAAAAATTCAGTGAAATCTTTTTAAACATCGTCAAATATTCAAAATCCTTAAAAATCTGTTGAAATCTCTTGAATGTTTTTAAAGCTCTTGAAAATTCCTTGAAATTTTAAAAATACCCTGAAATATTTCAAACCCTTTAAAATCTCATATTAAGTTACTCTAATCAATTAAAAATTCTTTGGAAACTTTTTAAATACTCTCAAGTATTTTGAAACCTTCAAAATCTTTCAAACACCTTGACACCTTTTAAAGATTTCTAAAGTCCTTTGGAATTTTTTAAAAATAACTCTGCTAAAATTGTTAAAATTCTTTGAAATTCCTTGAAATTATAAAAATAAATTGAAAATTACTTGAAATCTTTTAAGACATTCACAAATATTAAAAATCTTTTGAAATTTCTTGACCTTTTTTCAAGCTTTTGAAAATTCCTTGAAATATTTCAAATCCTCCAAATATCATATTAAATTACTGTATTCAATGAAAATTCCTTGGAATCTTTAAAATTCTGCCAAATTTTTTCAATCCTTCCAAATCTTTTGAAATGCCTCGGACTTTTTTTTAGGATTTCTAAATTACTTTGGAATTTTTAAAAATAAGCCTTCTAAACATTTTTTAATTCTTTGAAATTCCTGTAAATAGTAAAAATAAATTGAAAATTCTTAGACATCTGTTAAAACATCTTCAAATATTTAAAATCCTTACAAATCTTTTGAAATTTTGTATATAATTATAAAATTATAAATATATATATATATTTTTTTTTGTTAAGGGTATTTTTAAATTTTCAAGATATTGCAAAAGATTTGAAAGGATTTTTAATATTTTAGAATGTTTAAAAATATTTCAATGAATTTTCAATTCATTTTTATAATTTAAAGGAATTTCAACAAATTAAAAAAATTGTAGCAGGGTTGTTTAAAAAACTCCAAAGTACCTTAATGATATTTAAAAGAGGTCGAGGGTTCTCAAAAGATTTCAAAGGGTTTTCAATATTTTAGGGTCTTTTAAAACGTTACAAGGAATTTTCAAATAATTTCAATAATTCAAAGCAATTTCAAATAATTTTATCTATTTTTTTCGACTTTTCTGGTATTTCAAATCCTTTAAAATCACATAATAAATTATTAAAATCATTTAAAAATTACTTTAAATCTCTTAAAATATCCTAAAATATATCAAATCCTTTAATATCTCATATTAAACTTCTGTAATCAATTGCAAATTCCTTGGCATTTTTTCAAACTTTCTCAAATATCTGATATTTTATAATTAGAATTTTGTAAAGCCCAAAGTTTCTAAAGCATGAAGTTTTATAAATTTCAATCTGAAGTTTTAAAAAATTTCAAGATTTGTAAGGATTTTAAATATTTGAGGAAGTTTTAAAAGATGCCAAGGAATTTGCAATTGATTACAGAAATTTAATATGAGATTTTAAAGGATTTGATATATTTTAGGTTATTTTAATAGATTTAAAGTAATTTTTAAATGATTTTAATCATTTACTATGAGATTTTAAAGGATTTGAAATATCAGAAAAGTTGAAAAAAATAGTTAAAATTATTTGAAATTGCATTGAATTATTAAAATTCTTTGAAAGTTCCTTGAAATGTTACAAAACACCCTAAAATATTGAAAATTCATTTAAATATTTTCAAAAATTCTAAAATATTTATAATCCTTTAAAATCTTTTAAAATCTCTGGAAAATTCCTTGAA
>NW_022878266.1:0-2171 GCF_010883055.1 Belonocnema kinseyi
TAAAATGTGACATTTTTAAATATGAGATTTTCAAAGCTACAGTCCAAAGAAATGAAAAGAACAAAGAAAATCAAAAATTGTATGTCCGGACGTGGGTCAAATGTGATCAAACGTTGCCCTGAAATCATGTCAATGCCCATGTACGGTCCATTTTACAATAGAAATTATAAAATGTGACATTCTTAAAGATGAGATTTTCAATGCTACATTCTAAACAAATTAAAAGAAAAAAAAAGAAAAAATCGTATGTACGGACGTGGGTCAAATCTGACCAAACGTTGCCCTGAAATCATGTCAATGCACATATACGGTCCATTTTACAATAGAAATTAAAAAATGTGAAATTTTTAAATATGAGATTTTCAATGCTACATTCTAAACAAATTAAAAGAAAAAAAAAGAAAAAATCGTATGTCCGCACGTGGGTCAAATCTGATCAAACGCTGCCCTGAAATCATGTCAATGCACATATATGGTCCATTTTACAATAGAAATTATAAAATGTGACATTTTTAAATATGAGATTTTTAAAGCTACTGTCTAAAGAAATTAAAAGAAAAAAGAAAATCAAAATCGTATGTCCGGAAGCGGGTCAAATCTGATCAAACGTTGCCTTGAAATCATGTCAATGCACATATAAGGTCCATTTTACAATAGATATTATAAAATGTTACATTTTTAAATAAGAGATTTTTAAAGCTACTGTCTAAAGAAATTAAAAGAAAAAACAAAATCAAAAATCGTATGTCCGGACGTGGGTCAAATCTAATCAAACGTTGCCCTGATATCATGTCAAGGCACATATACGGTCCATTTTACAATAGAAATTATAAAATGTGACATTTTTATATATAAGATTTTCAAAGCTACTGTCTAAAGAAATTAAAAGAAAAAAGAAAATTAAAAATCTTATGTCCGGACGTGGGTCAAATCTGATCAAACGTTGCCCTAAAATCATGGCAATGCACATATACGGTCCATTTTACAATAGAAATTATAAAATGTGACATTTATAAATATGAGATTTTTAAAGCTACTGTCTAAAGAAATTAAAAGAACAAAGAAAATCAAAAATCGTATGTCCGGACGTTGGTCAAATCTGATCAAACGTTGCCCGATTTTTAAAGCTACTGTCTAAAGAAATTAAAAGAAAAAAGAAAATCAAAAATCTTATGTCCGGACGTGGGTCAAATCTGATCAAACGTTGCCCTGAAATCATGTCAATGCACATATACGGTCCATTTTACAATAGAAATTATAAAATGTGACATTTTTAAATATGAGATTTTCAAAGCTACTGCCTAAACAAATAAAAAGAAAAAAGAAAATAAAAAATCGTATGTCCGGACGTGGATAAAATCTGATCAAACGTTGCCCTGAAATCATGTCAATGCACATGTACGGTCCATTTTACAATAGAAATTATAAAATGTGACATTTTTAAATATGAGATTTTTAAAGCTACTGTCTAAAGAAATTAAAAGAAAAAAGAAAATCAAAAATCGTATTTCCGGACGTGGGTCAAATCTGATCAAACGTTGCCCTGAATTCATGTCAAAGCACATATACGGTCCATTTTACAATAGAAATGATAAAATGTGACATTTTTAAATATGCGATTTTCAATGCTACATTCTAAACAAATTAAAAGACAAAAAAAAGAAAAAATCGTATGTCCGGACGTGGGTGATATCTGATCAAACGTTACCCTGAAATCATTTCAATGCACATATACGGTCCATTTTACAATATAAATTATAAAATGTGACATTTTTAAATATGAGATTTTAAAGCTACTGTCTAAAGAAATTAAAAGAAAAAAGAAAATCAAAAATCGTATGTCCGGACGTGGGTCAAATCTGATCAAACGTTGCACTGAAATCATGTCAATGCACATGTACGGTCCATTTTACAATAGAAATGATAAAATGTGACATTTTCAATATGAGATTTTTAAAGCTACTGTCTAAAGAAATTAAAAGAAAAAAGAAAATCAAAAATCTTATGTCCGCACGTGGGTCAAATCTGATCAAACGTTGCCCTGAAATCATGTCAATGCACATATACGTTCCATTTTACAATAGAAATTATAAAATGTGACATTTTTAAATATGAGGATTTTAAAGCTACTGTCTAAAGAAACTAAAAGAAAAAAGAAAATCAAAAATCGT
>NW_022878267.1:0-4041 GCF_010883055.1 Belonocnema kinseyi
AATATAAATGAATTAAAACATTTTATTTGTTTTTCACAATTGTAATTTATAACTTCTAAAATGGAATAATTGTAGCTCAAACATGAAAAAGAATAGACTAATCTCAAATTTAAAGAGGTTCTATCACATATATTGAACTATTAAAACCTCTGATCTTTTTTGAGGTTTTTAAAACTCTTTTAAAAACTTGCTTTAACAATTTTGGTTGTGATTTCTTAATAAAAGAATAAGTGCTATTTAGTCTTCAGAGCAGCAATTTCAAAAATATTTAAACCCTTAATAGTTGAGACATTTTAAATTTGTAGTCTTCACAGTATATTGAATAATTTAAAATTTAAATCTATTTAAATATGTCATCTGAATTTTTAAATTGAAAGTGTTCGATAATTTTAGATTGAAACCTCTCAAATTATTTAGTTACAAATTAAAATCGTACAACTTTAAGTTTTATTTATTTTTTTATCATTTGTCACCCCCCCCCCCAATTTTTTGTTTGTAATAAAATAACGCCCGATTTTTGTAAAAATTAACAAATATATATTAAAGCTTCACTCAAGGTAATTTTTGTTCAAAAAGCTTGTTCCTGAATAAATTAACTCTTATTGTTTCCGACTTCATTCTGTTACTTAGGGATTGTTTTTTTCATAGAAATAATTGAAATGTGGTTTTTTCACGTTTATAAAATTATAATTGAAGGTCACTCGGGGTACTTTTCTGTGAAAAATATTGATTTACAAAGAATATTTGTCAAACAATAGAATGGATTTCGTCGCCCGAGATACAAACGTAAAGTGTACTATAGTAAAACAACTGGAAAAATTTAGACGAAAGCCAAATTTGGTCAAGAAAACAAACATTTGTCGACCTATAAATACGAATTTTATTCCCCGAAAGATTTTTATAAAAATCTCTTCGAAACACTTTTATTGCAACAATTTCATTTAAGAAAAATATTTGTTATAAAAATAAAAGTAGTACAATTTTTACATACAATTCTTAAAATAAAAAATCTGTGTGTCAAAGCACAATCCAATCCGACTATTCTTTCGAAAGTTATACGATATACAGACAACCACAACATGTCCATTTTCGTTTGGTTTTTTGGATTTTGAAAATCCTTTAACTTTGGTAAGTTTGATTTTATCAAAAAAAGTTGTCAGGATAAATTGTACATATTTTTTTGTACCATAAATGCCTGTGGATAGAATTTTCAAATTTTTCAAAAAATTGGTCTTAAAAATTTTTTAAAAGCATCAACTTTTTGAATTTTTATAAAAAATGACTGTTCAACGAACTCGATCTTTCTGTTGGGTCTTTCGAACAGTGTGTCAAAGCCCAATCCAATCGGAACAGTTATCCGGTATACAGACAACTACAACAACGACGACACCGGACAGACAAACAGGCCCCGACGTAAAAACTTGTTTTTTTTGACTCAAGGGGCCTCAAAATGTCGACGTTTGATAAAATCCGAAAAAGTTATTTTTCATTAAAAACTAATACTAAATATTGAGCTGGACTTGAGACCGGGACAAATCGTCACACACACACAATTCAGAGTGACAAATTTAAACTTGGAATGTTACGATTATAATTGTTTTATTTGTTTTTATTTGTATTTCGAAGGTAAAAGTATTTTATTTTTATTCTTAAAGAACAGTTAAATAAGCATTAATTTAGAAAAAAAATCAAATAATCTGGAGGTTTCTAAATGTTTCAAAGAAAAGAACAAAATTTGGAGCTTTTCAAGAATTTGAAATATTAGGATAACAATAAAAATTTCTGGGTAGATTTAAAATGATTTTTTATTTAAAAAAAGTACATAACTCAAAGAGAATTTTTAAAAATATTTCAAAACATTTTAAAACATTTACAATATTAGAAAAAATCTGGAACCTCTTAAAACAATTTTGTGTGCAGGATTTTACAAAAATGTTAGGAAAAATGGGAATCAGTCTAAAGACATTTAAAAGTTCCGAAAAATTTTTTAAATAGTTTTAAAAGATTTAAAATAATTTAAAAGAGAATAGATACTTTTGATGATTTTGAAATGTTTTGAAATGTTGACTTTTTATTTTGAAAAAAGGCATAATTTTAAGAGGAAATATGAAAATATGGGACCACTGGAAAAAATTCCGAAAGGGATGAACGAAAAATCCCAAAAAATCAAATCTCCGGCACCTGAATAATAATTTTATAAAAATTGTATTAAAAAATACATTAAGAAACACCTACGCTTTGAATGAAAAAAATGTTCTGCCTAAATTTTCTTCGTACCTACATAATAACATTTTTGCACAAACTTTGCAGGATTCAATTCAACAACGATTTATATCAAAATTTATTTTTATTACTTTTATTTTTTTTTTATTAATAAAAAATTCGATTTTTCACAACTTTTTTATATTTTTTTCAAATACTATGCACATTTTCAAACAAATTTTTTCATCCAGAAATATATATTCGATTATTGTATTTTCAAGAAATAAATAATATTTGATAAACAATTTTTTTAATTGTTTAAATTCCGGAATTTTATAGTTAGGTTATTTTATAATTCAGCCATTTTCTCTGGTGATTTTTAAAATTCGGTAATATCTTATTGTTTGGAATTTTATTTATTTTATTTTCCTGAATTTTCCAATTCGACTTTTATATTTCGGGACTTTCATAATTTCGGGAATTTTATTATTTGGTTATTTTTCAATTTACGAATTTTACAGTGTCGGGAATTTTATTTTTCGGGATTTTTCAGTCGTTTTTTCCGAAAAATAAAATTCCCACATCACTGTAAAAATTCCGAAATTATAACACTGTCGAAATATAAAAGTCCTGAATTGGAAAATTCTCGACAATTTACAATCTTACCGAATTTGAGAATTGCCGACAGAAAATTTCCGAATTATACAATATCCGGGCTAAACATCTCTCTAATTTGAACAATTAAAAAATAGTTTGTTTAAAATTTTTTTTTAATAGAATAATAAAATATTTTTAATAAAGAAAAAACTTTTTTAATGCTTACAGTTTCTAAAAATTATTGTTGGAATATAAAATAACAATAATTGAACGAATGTATTTTTTGATAAAAAGTTATTTGAAAATGTGCATTGTATTTTTGTACATTACAGAAAACGCTCGCAAAAATGAAATTATTATTTAAAAAAATAAAAATAAAAGTCGCGTTAAATCAGCCTGCATTGAATCCTGCAAATTTTGTTTCACTTAAAGCTCACGTGTTTTAAAGTTATGTTTGTATCACCTATTTATACAATTATTGTTATTTTAAATTAAAACAATAATTTAAAAAAATTAAACATCAAACAAAATTTCTGTAATAAAAATATTTTATTATTGTATTTTAAATAAATAAATAATATTGATCACAAAACTGTTTTCTCTATTTCTGCAATTCGGGAATTTTCTAGTTTGTATATTTGATCATTAGACAGCATTCGGCCTGGAGTTTTATTATTCGGGAATTTTCAAATTCGATAATATTGTAAACTGTCCAGAATAACGTTTTTATAAAAATATAATTATAATTCCAAGTGATAGGGAAATTGTTCTTTCGGGTTTTAGATGTTAAGACAACAGTTCCAAGCCAGATTACGTTTCGCATTGGCAAACAATATTATACGAATCCTTGGTGTCGCCTTCAATTAAAAAAAGAATCATACTTTATGTTCGCAGTTCATAAACTAAAAACGATTTCTATCTAAAATTATAAATTTGAAATGCTTCTAATTTTTAATTTTCCAGGTCTTCAAAGCTGCATTCTAAAATTCGAAATTGAAAGATTTTCGAATTACGTACTGTAAACTGAATGATATAATAGGAAAAAAGCAATTTAAGGAATTAAAAAAAAAACTGTTCAAACCAAACTTGGACCAATTTCTTTTCTAAAAATTCATAAATTTCCTGGTCAAAAATTAATTTACTGCCATTTGCCTATTTTTCCCAGCCTCACAAAATCTCCGTCAATTCCCGTTCTAGCTCCAACCTGTTTCAAATAAAAATTTATAAGAATATTTTACTTAT
>NW_022878268.1:0-1139 GCF_010883055.1 Belonocnema kinseyi
AATGAAAATGATCATTTTTAAGGTCAATGATGCTAAGTATTTTAAATTTAAATTTATATTTTATAAATTTAATTTAGGCAGTATTACAAGTAATTTTTTTAATATTTAAGTTAATTAATTATTATTTTATTAAAATAAAAAATAATTTAAATTAAAATTAATTTAATTTTATAAATTTTAAATAAAATTTTATTATTAAAGTAGTAGTATAATATATATAAATATTATTATAATATAAATATTCTAATAAAGGGGGTAGGGGTATGAACATAAGAAATTAATATATTAATTGGAAATTTTATTAAACATACAAACAGTATTGCAATTGTAGACCATTAATTTTTATTAATTATATTAATATAACCGTTAGGTGTATCTTAAAGTTTATAAATTTGCCTAAATTCTTAGGCAAAGAGAATTGTTAAAGAAAATCTTTTATTAAATTTGAAGTAATTGAATAATAAATTATTTATAATAGTATAAATAAAATTCATAGGTTTGAAATTTGTTAATAAAATTATATTTTTTTTAATGTAAAAAATTTTTTAAAATAGATAAAATTTTGATTTTAATGCCGAAAATTAAGAATGAAAATGATCATTTTTAAGGTCAATGATGCTAAGTATTTTAAATTTAAATGTATATTTTATAAACTTAATTTAGGCAGTATTATAAGTAATTTTTAAAAAATTTAAGTTAATTAATTATTATTTTATTTTAAATCAAAAATAGTTTAAAATAAAATTAATTTAATTTTATAAATTTTAAATGAATTCATTTAATAATTAAAATAAATTATAAATAAAATTTTATTATCAAAGTAGTAGTATAAAATATATAAATATTATTATAATATAAATATTCTAATAAAGGGGGTAGGGGTATGAACATAAGAAATTAATATATTAATTGGAAATTTTATTAAACATGCAAACATTATTGCAATTGTAGACTATTAATTTTTATTAATTATATTAATATAACCGTTAGGTGTACCTTAAAGTTTATAAATTTGCCTAAATCCTAAATTTTAATTAAAAAAATTTTTTAAAATAGATAAAATTTTGATTTTAATGCCAAAAATTAAGAATGAAAATGATCATTTTTAAGGTCAATGATGCTAAGTATTTTAAATTTAA
>NW_022878269.1:0-1423 GCF_010883055.1 Belonocnema kinseyi
TCCGGAACACCCCGTTTTCTACCCTAAAAATATTGAAAAATCGGAAAAAATTTCCTAAAATCCAGACCTAAAATTTTATTCCTCAGAATGGTTCCATCTGATTTCCAAAGACACTAAAAAAAGTTTCATTCCCCTATTTCATCCGCAATACCCCGTTTTCAACCCTCAAAATATTGAAAAATCGACAAAAAATTCCCTAAAATCCATACCTAAAATTTTATGCTTTAGAATGGTTCCATCTGATGTCCAAAGACCCCAACAAAAGTTTCATTACCCTATCTCATCCGGAACACACCGTTTTCAACCCCCAAAATATTGAAAAATCGAAAAAAAATTCCCTAAAATCTAGACCTAAAATTTCATGCTTTAGAATGGTTCCATCTAATGTCGAAAGACACTGAAAAAAGTTTCATCACACTATATCATCCAGAACACCCCGTGTTCAACCCCCAAAATATTGCAAAATCGACAGAAAAATCAAAAAAATTCTCTAAACTCTAGAACTAAAATTTTATGCTTTAGAATGGTTCCAGCTAATGTCGAAAGACACTAAAAAAAGTTTCATTCCCCTATTTCATCCGGAACATCCCGTTTTCAACCCTCCAAATATTGAAAAATCGACGAAAAATTCCCTAAAATCCGGACCTAAAATTTTATGCTTCAGAATGGTTCCTTCTAATATCCAATGACACTAAAAAAGTTTCATTCCTCTATTTCATTTGGAGCACCCCGTTTTCAACCCTCAAAATATTGAAAAATCGACAAGAAATTCCCTAAAATCCAGACTTAAAATTTTATGCTTTAGAATGGTTCCATCTGCTGTCCAAAGACCCCAAAAAAAGTTTCATTACCCTATCTCATCCGGAACAAACCGTTTTCAACCCCCAAAATATTGAAAAATCGAAAAAAAATTCCAAAAAATTCCCTAAAATCTAGACCTAAAATTGTTTGCTTTAGAATGGTTCCATCTAATGTCGAAAGACACTGAACAAAGTTTAATTGCCCTATTTCATCCGGAACACCCCGTTTTCAACCCTCAAAATATTGAAAAATCGACAGAAAAATCCCAGAAATTCCCTAAAATCTAGACCTAAAATTTTATGCTTCAGAATGGTTCCATCTAATGTCCAAAGACACTAAAAAAGTTTCAGTCCTCTATTTCATTTGGAGCACCCCGTTTTCAACCCTCAAAATATTGACAAATCGACAAAAAATTCCCTAAAATCCATACCTAAAATGTTATGCTTTAGAATGGTTCCATCTGATGTCCAAAGACCCCAGCAAAAGTTTCATTACCCTATCTCATCCGGAACACACCGTCTTCAACCCCCAAAATATTGAAAAATCGAAAAAAAATTCCCTAAAATCTAAACCTAAAATTTCATGCTTTAGAATGGTTCCATCTAATGTCGAAAGACACTGA
>NW_022878270.1:0-1267 GCF_010883055.1 Belonocnema kinseyi
TTAATTCTTTGAAATTCCTTTGAATAGTAAAAATAAATTGAAAATTCTTAGACATCTTTTAAAACATCCTCAAATATTTAAAATCCTTACAAATCTTTTGAAGTCTTTTGAAATTTTGTAAAGCTTCAGATTGAAATTTAAAAAAAGAAGAGTTTCAAAACGTTAAATATTAAAATGTTTGTAGATTAAAGTTTTGGAGATGGAATCAATAAAAATTCAAAGCTTTCGAAATTTTATTTTCAAAAATTTTCAACTATTCCATAAGAATAATTTTCAACCCGATGGGATACAAGACTTCACATTTAAAATTGTAAACTTGGAAGTTTATTTATAAAAACTTAATAATAATAAATTAATTAAATGGGTTCAAAATTTAAATGTATGTTTTTTAATTGGACAATCTCTAAATAAAAATATTTCAGACTGAAATTTAGAAAATTTTTAAACATTAAAAATTTAACTGTTTGTAGATTAGTTAAACTTTAAAGGAATTTCAACGAATTAAAAAAATTGTAGCAGGGTTGTTTAAAAAACTCCAAAGTACCTTAATAATATTTAAAAGATGTCGAGGGTTCTCAAAAGATTTCAAAGGATTTTCAATATTTTAGGGTCTTTTAAAACATTACAAGGAATTTATAAATAATTTTAATAATTCAATAATTCCCTTGAGATTGTTTAGATTAATAGTAATATGAAGGAGGTCCTGTCAATTCCCTTCTCACTGAACTAAGTAGGAAAATTCAGAAACTTCAAATTTT
Source organism: Belonocnema kinseyi (assembly GCF_010883055.1). Taxonomy (NCBI): domain Eukaryota; kingdom Metazoa; phylum Arthropoda; class Insecta; order Hymenoptera; family Cynipidae; genus Belonocnema; species Belonocnema kinseyi. Next base: position 759 of record NW_022878270.1, read on the forward strand.
TGACATTTTATAATCAGAATTTTGTAAAGCCCAAAGTTTCTAAAGCATAGAGTTTTATAAATTCCAATCTTAAGTTTTAAAAAATTTCAAGATTTGTAAGGATTTTGAATTTTTGAGGAAGTTTTAAAAGATTCCAAGGAATTTGCAATTGATTACAGAAATTTAATATGAGATTTTAAAGGATTTGATATATTTTAGGATATTTGAATAGAATTTAAGTAATTTTTTAATGATTTTAATAATTTAGTATGAGATTTTAAAGGACTTGAAATACCAGAAAAGTTGAAAAAAATAGCTAAAATTATTTGAAATTGCATTGAATTATTAAAATGATTTGTAAATTCCTTTTAATGTTTTAAAAGACCCTAAAATATTGAAAATCCTTTAAAATCTTTTGAGAACACTCGACATCTTTTAAATATTATTAAGGTACTTTGGAGTTTTTTTAAACAACCCTGCTACAATTTTTTTAATTCGTTGAAATTCCTTTAAATTATAAAAATGAATTG
>NW_022878271.1:0-1672 GCF_010883055.1 Belonocnema kinseyi
TCGACAATTACAAGAAATTTGGGTGAAAGTGTGATAGCATACGGAAGCCGTGTTAATGAAATATTAGATAAAATCATCGTACAGGTTATGAAACGCCATCCTAATGAAAAAGGCATTGAAAGAAGCCAAGAATATCGTGAAACTCTTTCTTTTATAAAGAATAAAAACTCCGTATCATTAGAAGAAGCAATAGAAATGGCTGTAGAAGCCGATATGGAATATAAAAGTTGGGACAAGGTCCATTCTGGAAAAAATATAATTGTACCTAAAATAAATTCAAATAGTATAGACAGTTTAGAATTCAAGTCTGTCCCACTTAAAAGAGTTGCTCATATTAAAAATAATAACGAGCGCCCTGGGCCAAATCGCGGACAATTGCTGTCACAAATTGAGTTTTATTGGTGTCACGAATTTGGCCACATTAGGCGAGATTGTCCCAAAAACAATAGACCTTATAATGGCAATAATTATAATAATTATAAAGACAAAGGTGGTTGCACATACTGTTCATATTCCAATCACACAGTTTCAGAGTGTAGGCTCAAGGCAAGGCACGAACAAGAAAGACAAAGGGGTGCTAAAAGGCCAAGATTTTCAACCGATAATCATTTAAACTACCAAGGGAGAAACCGAGTTGGGACTCGACCGACTCTCCCACTGACCCAGAGTTCCATAAACGCGTTGTCCTCAGAATCTCAGAAAACTCCTACAAAAGTAGAAACCCCACTATAAGATTAGATAATTTTTCTTTTTCAAAAGACTCAGCCCTTTTAATGATCGATACGGGATGCGATCTTAACCTAATTAAAGAAAGTCATGTTGATTCTAGAGTAAGAATTAACAGAAATAAAATTTACCATCTAGTGGGTATAGGGCCTGAAATGATTCTTACCTTAGGAGAAATTACATTAATTATTAAAGGAATCGAATCAAAATTTCAAATTGTCCCAAAAAATTTTCCCATGAATCAAAATGGAGTTTTAGGAATATCTTTTTTAGAAAAACATAATGCTACCATGACCTTTGCAGGAATTGATTTAAAATTAGGAAATAATGAATTATCAAAAAATAAAAACTCGATTTTCCATTTACCATCACGTTGTAAAAAATTAATTGAACTCCCTGTAGAAGAAACTAATTTAGGTCAAGGATATTTACATAAAGTTTCAGCCGGCCCAGGAATATTTATTGGGGAAGCCTTGGTTGACCAAATGCAAGGAACGGTCAGTTGTTTCGTCATAAATACTACGGAAAATACCGTAACACTGAGCGTACCCCCCGCTAAGCTCGAAGAGTGTTCAGTCATTCCCCCTCGGCCCCGCACAGGCATGTACCCTCCTGACTCACTCGAAGGACAGAAAGAGAGAGCGCGACGTTTCGCTCTCCTTCTCCAAACACTCAACCTTCAAGGGATGAGTGAACCAGAGAAGGAAAGTCTTCTCGAGACCCTAAGCCCTTATTTGTATCAATTTCAAGTACCTGGCGACAAACTAGGGGCCACCAAAGTTCTCACTCATAAAATAATCACCACCGATAATCGACCCATAAATACCAGACAATATCGTTACCTTCCTATTCTTCGGGACGAGGTTCGAAGACAGGTAGATGAGTTGCTCATTAATGGTATTGTCCAAGCCTCAAACTCTCCCTACAATTCTCCCTTATGGATCGT
>NW_022878272.1:0-9257 GCF_010883055.1 Belonocnema kinseyi
CCCCCCCCCTTGCCCCTCGGAAAAATAATTATTTTAAATGCTTTCTTTTAATAAAAAACTTGCTTTTTTAAATTTCTTCGTAAACAAATTTATTTTCTAATAATTTTAATATTTTGTTTAAAATTTTTACAAATGAAAAAAAAAATGAAAATGTGAATGACAAAATTTATTTTTATTAAAAATTTTTTATAGGACAAGGGCATTAAAATTGTTTATTTCTTGCATAATTAAAAAAATTTTGGAAGGGATTTCATATTTGAATAAAATTATGAATCGAACCAAAAAATACATTATCTGGCACTTTGTTGGCAGACTTATTTTTTCAAAAATTTTCTACTACTTTTCAAAGATCTTGATTAAAAACCGAAGTTTCATTACGCTTTTTTGTATTTTTTACAACTTTCTTCGAACTGCAATTCATAACACAGTAGACAATTAGACATAATGTAAAAATTACAATTGAACATATCAAGTCAAAAAAGTCATCTAGGTTCATGAAGTTCAAAGAAATATTTCTTCCTGATAATATTAAAATTTCTATTTTTTATTGAGCCTATCAAATTAAAAAGAAAGATATTTTAAAATTATTTACGCCTAGCGTTATAATGCTTAAAGCTTCTTGTTGCTGTTTAAAAATCAATACATTCCAATCAAGGTTTTTTCTTAATTCTTCGATCTTAAGAACAATTTCCCAGATATTTACGATTTCCTATTAAAATGTCACTCTTAATATTTCTAAAGGAAAAAAGTTTAATTTTGAATAAAACAAGAAAACATATTTTATTTTTTTGCCGAAGACGTAAGAAAATATTTAATGTCTGATTTTGTATTAAATTAAAGGTTTTAATATAAAATATTTTAATAGATAAAGAGCAGAATAGGCATTTTCACAGAAATTTAGTATCAGCATATTCAGTTTAAAAAATTTCGTTGGCAATATTTTATAAAATTTTTGACCTAAAATACAGATTCAAATATTTAATTAAATTCTTTCATTATTGAACATTTTTAATTTTCGAAACTTTATTTCGTTATAATCAGTGAGAAATTATATTGAATATTGGCAAAAAAATTACAAAACAATTGTTGGTGGAATGTGTCGGGTTTTAAGGTCAAACGGAATTTACTTCAATTAGTTAATAATTAATCCGAACATTTACAATTTTCCTTGCATAATATCTTATATATTTACGTGTTCAAATGCATTATATAGTTATAATAAATTAGAGGATAAATTAAAAAAATACAAGAACAAAAAAACACACGAAAAACATTTATTTTAAAAACGTAGAAATAAGATACTTTATAATACCAGAGATGAGTTGGGAGATTGCTCATGTAATGGAATAAGAGACTACGTCAAATTCGACTGCTAAAAGCGCCCTCTTGGTTTGTGGGTCAACTCCTCGGAGTTACTTCGCAGTTTTCGGCATTTTTCAGACGTTCCGCGTCGGTAGTCTATTCTCGAGGGCAAGGAATCGATTCTTCCCAGGTGCGAATTGACCGTCGGCCCACGGTCGGGCCAACCGTCAGACGGTTAGTCCAACTTTGTGCGCCACTGGTCGGGCCAATCAGCTAAATGATAACGATCAACCGCCTTTGGCCTCTCCACGTCGGACCGACATTTGGTCCCATATATGGGCCATCTATTAAGATGACACCGGCCCAACCTTCGACAAAAATTAATTTAAAAACATGATTTTTAAAATTATTATTATATAATGTTCATTTTTTATCATTCTCAAATACATGATTCGCACACGTTGTTACTTACACTGATAATCGCACGCTTTAACGCTTTAAAAAATCCTACTAGCACAGGATTCGAACCCTACATAAACTACCTAAACTAGGGTATTTTACCACGCACTCTAACCACTTGACGATCGAAGTATTTGAAGTTTAGTTACAAAAACTGTGCTGAATAGTTTTACGCTAACGGTGCTCCTCAATAACAGAAAGATTGTTGGAATCGCCTAAGTTTTATAGAGTCACATTATTTTAAAATATTCCAATATTATATAATAAAAAAAATGTATAAGCAAATTATTTGTTGCAAGAATGTTTTCTACAATTTTCCATAATTTCACGTTTTTTAAGTTATATTGCGAGAAATTTCGATAAAAACATGATGATTAAGACATTTGTCTTGATAATATTATTTTTTAAATTACAAACAAATTTAATTAACAAATGCATTAGTCAGAAATTTTTCGACAGAAACATTTTTTTCTTTCTATTTTAATTTTTTAAATAAAGAACTTTATGACAATCATTGAAAAATTCCTGAAATGTAGATTAATATTATTCGTTCTTTAAACAAATTTAGTAAACAAATGCATTATTCGGGCATTTATTGGCAGTAAAATTCTTTTTTTTCAATACCAGTTCTATCAATTGGGAACTTTGTGACAATTTAAGCAACATTTATAATTAGTTGATAGATTTAATGATATTTTTAAACAATTCTAATTTAAAAATGCATTATTCATGCATTTTTGGATATAAAAATTCGTTTCTTCGATGTCAATTTTTTAATTAGGAACTTCATAATAATTTCAGCAAAATTCTTATTTTTTATTGATTTTATTTTTTTAACAAATTTTATAAACAAATTAATTATTGGGACATTTGTCAACGGAAAAATTCGTTTTTTTTCGATTTCAGACTTTCATCGAGATCTGCATAATAAATTCAGCAACATTTATGATTAGTTGATAAATGTTATGAATTTTTAAAACAAATTTAACAAACAAACGCATTATTCGGGTATCTCTGGACGGAAAAATTCGTTTTTTTTACGTCAGTCTTTTCAATTGGGATAAATCAATTTAATAAATATATGCATTATTTGGGTATTTTACAACGAAAAAGTTGTCGAAAATATTAGAAAAGTCGAAAAATGCCTGATAAATACATTTATTCATTAAATATATTTATAATATTAACAATAATAATTTTACGAAGAAATTTCTTTATCATTATATTGTTTTTATCCAGAGTTCTTGCAATATAAGTTTAAAAAACGCAAAATTATGGAAAATCGTAGAAACAATTCTTTGAACAAATAATTTTTTTATAATAAATTTGCTTGTTAATTATATAATTTTGGAGCATTTCTAACTAATGTTACTCTATAGAACTCGGGGAATTTTAACATAGAAAAAATTGTATTTTTTTCCTCATATTTATGTATTTATAAGAAATTGCAAACCTGATTTAAAATATTTAAAAAAAAAAACTATTATGATTCTCATTTTAAAGTGTATAGGTTATTCGCTTTAAAATATTCTTGGATAGGAAATTTAAATTAATAAATTTTAAATGCCTAGTTCTCGCATGATTTCTTTAAAGCAAATTGTTGTCTTTTCGTAATAGAATAATTTGGAAAGAGGGTTGACCATTTGGGAATCTATACTTTGAAAATATTCAGTGTTCGGTGCTTTTTTGAAATTTTTTAATTTTGCATGATTTACAATTGACTTTATTATATATTAAAACAGATACATTTTTAATATGTAGCAGTATTCAATTAATAATCTTGAATATTTCATTTCCACATTTTTAATTATGATATTGTGTCACAAATTAAACAAGTTTTTTCATTTTTGTTGATTTGAAACAAAAGTTGATAATTTAAAAGATACCTAAATAATAAATATTTACCTTAAAACGTTCCTATTTTTGATTATGAATTTTTAATGGTTTATTTTGAATATTTATAAATTTCTACGAATAACACACCAATTCGTCCTCCCAATAATACGAGCAGATCAACTGTGGCACGAAGCAGATCTATCGAAATGATGCAGGTTATGTGCACCCAATGTTATGGGAACATGTGTATTTTTATAACAATTAACCAGAGTTTATTCGACGGCCTGCTCATGCTCGGGCCAAGGTTTGACAACCGTTGGGTGCATCAAGCTGACTTATGAAAATTCGACTGCTGCATCCAGAGTCGGACCAACTGCATAATTGCGGTCGTACCTACCAATCTGCCACAATTTATCCGATTGTCGTTCTATAGTTGGGCCGACGGTCGGCTTTTCGCTCGCAGCCGACGTCCGTAGCCAACGTCGGTACGACCATGGCAGCCTGAAAACTTCTTAGTCGGCTCAACTCTGGTTACCGTAGATTGGTTACCATAGCAGGGCCGTCTTTGGGCCGATGGTCAAGCTCTGGCATCCGACTGAATTTCGAATTTGGGTTTCTGAGAATCGAAATCGTCATTTTTTATGTTTATTATGAATAATGTCATTTTTACTTATATAAATGTTTATAAGGGCGATAATTGTGAATCTTGATAAAAATAAAACTTTGTTAAGTGCATACTGTGTAAATAAAATATATCCTTTGGTACTCACTTGTATTTTTCTTGCATATTTTGCATTATTCGAAAATTTTGTTAGTTAAAGTTTATTAAAATATTAAAATGCATTAACAATCTTGTTTTTCAATAGAATTATATTAATCAATACTAAAATTTATATATTTAGCAGAAGCAACCATAACAGAGTTTGGACTTAATACATTTTTATTTTTATCAAGATTCATTAATATCGGTCTGATGAACATTTATATAAGTTAAAATGATATTATTCTTAATAAACAATAAACATGTTATTTTTTAGCATTTCAAATTGCGCGCGAACTGTCCCTACTACTGGTCGGATAGAGTTATTTACAGTACCTGGTCGCAACCAGGGTTGTGCACGTTAATATACCTTAGGTAAATTACATAAGGTTTTTGACGTAATTTACATACGTATGTTACGTCCTCAGTTTTGTACCAACGTAATATACGTTTTCAAGATGGCGTCGACATTATCACATTTCGTTCCATAACTTTAAAAAAGCGCCAGGTACGATATGCGGTATTATGTTGCATGCATGAAAATTAAAGTGAATGAAATAAAGTTATTATTCTAAAACTTCGCCCATGAGACACTAAAACTATAGTATACACTACTAACACACCTTTTCAAAGACCTCACAGACCAGATTTATTGGGTGAAAATAGCCTTTTAAAAATTTAAATGGACACTTGAAGGGAAACCAAGGTATAGAAAACTAGCAGCACAGGTAGTGCTGAAGAAACAGCACTGAGGACGCACTGACCAGTGCGTTTTCTTTGCTTTTTCAGTGCGTTTTCCGCGACAGGGCAGCGTACACGTAAAGAAGCCTTACGTCAAAACAAAGATAGTGAGTTTCTTCATGCAAATGGCAGATTTAGCTTAACGCGTTTTTCCCTTTCGACGGATTTTTAAGATTTTTCACCTTGGCGCACGGGGTATTTCCTAAATTAAATTTTTTATGTAAAAATAAATAAATAAGGGTGTATACTAAAATGTAATATTTTTCTCGATCACTTAAATTGAAAAAAAGGTTTAAGAGTGTAAAATAAAAAATTTAAAGCCTTTAAAAAGTTTCTGAATTTAAGAATCAAAACTTAAACAATTAAATGTTTAACATTAAAATTTAAATTGGTTTTGAATTTAAGGGTTCGATATAGTAACATTGACAAATCGAAGCATTCTAACTTGATTAGGCTTAAAGTAATGGTCTCCAAAGTTAGATAATCCCCAATAATTATTATTTATTTATTATATTTATTTATTGTAATTATTTAATTTGAATGTTTTAAGATTCAAATATATTAAAACCTTTCAATAAAACAATTCCTCTCATTATAAAAAGATTTTGATTTCGAAGGCTTTACATTTATTTCAATTTTTCACGAGGATTGAAATAGCATAATTGAACTATTGCAGCTTTAAATTATTTATATCTTAAAACTGCAAAAAAAAAAATTTTGCAGAATCATAACTGATTCCATTTAAAATGTTTAAAATTAACTCATTTGAATTGACAGGTTATACTCGAAGATATTAGAAATTGTACAAATACTGAGACTTTGAATTTTGAATTCATAAACTAGTTTCTTTTAATAATTATTATTTAATTTCTTCGCTTCTAAAAGAAAATAATTATACTGTAAATTTAATTATTTTCATTTCAAAGTATCACCTCATAATTTCAAAGGCTTTGAAGTTATAATCCAATTTTTGAAACTAAATAATTTTGATTGGATTAATTATTTAATTAATTATATATTTCTAATTTGAAATGAAATTGTGGAATAATAAAGTATTTCCATGTAAAATAGTTATGCTTAAGCTTAAACGCGTCTTTCTATTTCGACATTGTCAACTTCTGAGAAATTTCGAACCTGATATAAAATAATATATTCCATTATATTTTTTGAGCTTTTAAATTATAACAGTCCTTTCTCACAAATAAAGTCAGTTATTTCCTGTTTTCCATCCAGTAACCACCGTGCCATTATCTCAAAAAATTATTAACGTTCCAAAATATTCGTTGGTTTTTTGTATACTGTTCGAAAATACTGTACTTATTAGAATACTGCACAATGTAGGATACTCCTGGCAATAAGGCTCAGTAAAATATGTGGAAATTATTTTAATATAATTTTTTCTCTAGATCCATTCTTTATTATTATGATTCAGTTATAATCCTAATTACTTTTCTGAGTTTTTTTGTTGAATTTACCGAATTATTATAAAAATAGAGAATTTTTTTTCAAATTTCTGCAGCTTATTTAAATAATCTCCATCTTTCACAGTAAAAAGAAAGTGTTAATCAAGCACTAATATCAAGGTACCATATATCTGCAACAGAAATTACCCTTGCGGTGTGAAAGCTGCAACGTAACGTAGGGTACAGATTCCCAATCCCTTGGGATACGAATTGTCCGCTTCTTGGGTTACGAAATGAAAAGCGTCATTATCGACGCATAATCTACTCGTTCATAACTTCTTAAATACTTCTTAAATACTTTTCAAGATTTTTAATAGCCATGTCTATATTCATTGTTTATTATTCTTACATCTTTGCTAATTGCATGTCATGGTCATTGAAGTTTAGCAGGTGCGTTGTACGCACTTTGTAAAATTGAGCCATTAGGTATTTCGGATTAGGTGGGAATATCCAAGATGTCTGCACGCTGAGGGGCAAACAAAAATGCCAAATACATGGGACTAAACTATATTTTTATAATAACTTGGAAAATCATTATTCTTCACGATAAGTGTATGCAAACTATTAAATCATTTAATAACTATTTAATTGAATAATAAAATTGATATGTTTTTTGTAACTGTGAAAAATATTTTTTTCTCAAGTTATAAACTAAATTAAGTTTTATCCTCTGGGTTTGTATAACTGCTTGGCCCTTATTGGACAGACATCTTGCCAGCTGGCGTCACAACTTGAAATACTTAATATTATAAATTTTAGCGCATATATAACTGGAGGCAACCAGGCAATAGCAGAGTTATTGGCAAAATAGAAGAGACAGGCAAATTTCAAAGATTTTAAAACACTTGGAAGATTTTTTTTACTTATTATAAATTTCAAATAATTCAATGATTTCAACGGATAAAAAAGATTTCGCGAACAAAGATTTAAGAAAAATTTCCCAAAGAAACCACGTCCCGAGAATTTTTGTGAACACATTCTATTATTGTATTTAGTTATACGTATATTTTCGCACGTCTTCTGAGCCTCGAAGCCTTTGACCAATCAGCGCAAGATCTCGAGCGCGGGAGATTTGGAAACCGAATTAAAATCGCCTATATAGTACTTTTTGCATTACACAAATGCAAGCCGGGTTGCATTGTATGCTAGAGTTTATATAATTATATTTCCTATGACTACATAGTAAACGTCCTTACTGTATAGTAATTTCGATAAATAATACCGAAATCACAAATCATAACAAAAAAGCATCGAATAAATTTTCTAGGATTTTTAGGATAGAATTTTCGAGAAATAAAACAGAGTTATGATATTCACAGACATATACAGACAGCCGCCATATTCAAAACTTCATTGTCGGTTTGAGGCTGTCTCAAAACGTGGAAATCGTTTAAACACTTAGGTGTGAAATTTCGGCCTATTATAACACTTACTCAACCATAATTGATGAGGATGTAAAAATTATTTTATATTTTAATGAGTGAAGGCTTATTTTATGCATTAGAATTGTAATTTTAATTACAAGTTTTAATCGAATTTTTTAATTTTTTATTTAAAAATTATTTCTATTAGAACGTTTTCTTTTTAAAATTATGAATTCTAATTTAAAATGAAATGTCCTTGTTTTCACGGATTTAATTAAAAATAATTTATCATTGAAGGCTTTTAATTCGAAATTATATAATCCTTATCGGTTAAATTCGATTTATTTTAACTTTCCAAGCGTTCCTCGTTTAAGAGATCATTTGAATAAATTCGAAAATTATTTGATTATTATCCTAGAGAAATAAGTGAAAATTTAGTACAAGTTTATGGAGTTATTTTATAGATAGAATCAATTAGTGCAGTTAACTTCTAATCTAGGATCAATATTGATTAAATTATATAAAATTATTTAATAAAAAGTAGCTGTAAGGAATAGAAAATGTAATACATGTTTCTTTATCCATTTTAAAAAAACATGTATATTATTTACACTTAATAGACTGGATTTGTGTAATACAAATTCAAAAAATAAATATTTACCTAATTGCAAAATTAGCATTAAAATTACTTATGTGGCAAATCTTTAATATAGTCACTAATTTCACAAATATAATAAGGATTAGAATTGCAAAAGTATTATAATTATTTAAATTAAATTAGTTATTTTGTAAATCGTGTAAGAATCCTTGCTTCTCCTTTATCGGTGTTTTGAGAACTCTGCGAAAACCGGGATTTGCTGCGAGGAGCAACGGATAATATAGATTTAATATCCCACCCTCAGAGCAACGATTTTACCTACAGAGAAAGAACGAGAAAGGTAGCACGAAGAGGGCAGTAGTTACGCACCCCGAGGAAAGTAGTAGCAGGCTCATCTCTGGTAGTAGTTACATATATTTTCCCCCCACTCCGCCACTACATGCCGCATCTAGGTTATAATATCTTTGGTACAGCATGATCGTTCTCATTATTACTCCGTGTATTAGGTATTTTCAGTTGTGACATCAACCAAAGATATTATAAACGTAGATGCGATGCGAACTTAGTTGCCCGCCATAAATATAGACGGCGCGTCCGGCGAAAAAAGTCACTTCCCCTCTACCCACCCCGAACCCGTAGAAAGCACCAATCGATATAGTTTGCCAAGAGCCACTTGGAGCGCTGTAAGCAACTCTCGGCACACCTTCGAGGCGCACTGATGGTAAACTTAGCTT
>NW_022878273.1:0-1671 GCF_010883055.1 Belonocnema kinseyi
CCAATTCAGAAATACATACAATTGCTTTGAAAAAATTTTTAATTCAGAAATATTTCATTTAAACGCTCAATAATTCATACGTATAAAACACAAACTTTTAACTCATCCAAAAAGATATTAATTTTACACAAGAGTTGACTTTTTAGTCAATAAGGATTCTTTTTAAATTGTTGAATTTCAAAGCCAAGAAGATGATTTTCTTACAAAACAGTGTAAACTTATTTTTAAACGGAATAGGACAAGGACTTCTGGTTAAAAAATATAAACTTACTTTAAATGCTTTATTCAACTTTCAACTTTCAATTCGTTTATTTTAAGTCGCTTTATATGATTAATTTTTACATTTTTATTTATAAATCCAAACTCAAAAGTCTTATTAAAAACAGTTGAAGTCATCCAAAAAAGTAAATTTTTTACCAAATAGTTGACTTTTCAGTCAAGAAAGAAATTTGTTTAAATTCTTTACACGTAATGCAAATTAATCGTGTGTTCGACCTCAGTTTAATTACATTCAAAACTATTTCTTAGCATAATTATATAGGTTGAAATTTTAATTTTAGTACCTTAGAATTAAGAATTAATTGTTTACAGCATTTTGAACTTGAAACAGGTGGAAAAAGCCTGAAAGGCATAAAAAACCAGCGAAAATGACTTACACAAAAATTTGGGAATAAAAAAATAAAAAGAAGTTCTCCTCGCCTCTAACAAACTAACAATAAATAAAATCATTTTATAGAATGTATACATGAAAACAAAATCGGGGTGCTTTCTGGCCGTGAGTCCCATCGCCTCTCACAAACCAAAAATAAATAAAAACATTTTATATAAAATATACATTAAAAAATCGGGGTGCTCTCTGAGCGTGAGTCCCCTCGCCTCTCACGAATGAAAAATAAATACAAGCATTTCATATATTATATAAATAAAAAACAATATCGGGGTGCTTTCTGAACGTGAGTCCCCTCGCCTCTCACAAGCAGAAAATAAATCAAATCATTACATATAATACATAAATAAATAAAAATATCGGGGTGTTTTCTGAATGTGAGTCCCCTCGCCTCTCACAAACGAAAAATAAAAACTAAATACACTTCATTTACACACATTCAATCATCATTCGATCCGGCATGCTGTAAACAATTAATTCTGAATTCTAAGGTACTAAAATAGAAATTTCAACCTATATAATTATGCTAAGAAATAATTTTGAATGTAATTAAACTGAGGTCGAACACACGATTAATTTGCATTACATGTAAAGAATTTAAACAAATTTCTTTCTTGACTGAAAAGTCAACTATTTGGTAAAAAATTTACTTTTTTGGATGACTTCAACTGTTTTTAATAAAAAAAACTTTTATCTTTTTTTCTAAAAATTCATTATTAGAGTTAAAGACTGAAAATTCAACTGTTTTGTGAAAAATTTTTCTTTTTGGATGAGTTCAACAGTTTTTAATAAAAAATGTAAGCCTTTTTTTATGAAGATTCATAATTTTAAATGAAAATTCATCTCCTTCGTTAAAAATTTAAGGATTTGATTGCAACTTTGTTTTTTTTTTATTTTTAGTTAAAATGAAACTGTTTTGTTACACCGTTCGATTTTTAAAATTGTCAATTCGTAAATAAGACTTTTGAGTTTGGATTTATAAATAAAAATGTAAAAATTAATCA
>NW_022878274.1:0-1068 GCF_010883055.1 Belonocnema kinseyi
TAAAATGGTAATTTCGTATTTTAAAGTAATTTAATTTAAAACATTGTAAAATTAAAAGGTTTTAAAAGTTTGTGTTTTATACGTACGAATTATTGAGCGTTTGAATAAAATATTTCTGAATTAAAAATTTGTCAAGCTTCAGTTTTAAAAGTTTAAAATTCAAAATATTCCCACCTCAAAAAAATCATTTTCAGATTTAAAATTTTGAATTTTCTAATTTCATCCTGAATTTTGAATTGGAACAGGAAATTTTTCAAAGCAATTGTATGTATTTCTGAATTGGGTCAGAGATTTTTTGAAAAAAATATATAATTCAGATATGGGACAAGGAATTCTACAGAATAATTAAAATTTTTAGTTAGAACATGAAAATTTGAAAAGGGAAGTATAATGAGAGTACATTATAAAAAGAATTTATATAATATATAATTAACTATATATGATATTATAAATATAATAATATTATCTCAACAGATATTAATATTAACATTAATATTAATAAGCTGTAAATGATTGTGCTAGAGTTTTAAACGTTTGAAGTTGAATTTCTCAATTTCACCGAGAAAATTTAAATAGCTTTTCCCAAGTAGTCCTGAAAAAAGTATAATATAACCAAATTCTAGGAAGCTATAGTTTATAATTTTTTAATTCCAAATGATTCTTATAATCAAATTTTATAATTTCGAAAGTCCGGAGGCTGTTTACACTTTTTTGGTTTAATAGATAATTTAAACGCTTAAAAACGCCAGCTCAATAATTTACATCTAATTTATATTAATATTAATATAATTATAATATCGAAGAAAATAGTGATATAGAGGAGTAATATAGCCTAAGGACAAGAGGAACTGTAATATAGACACAGAAATATGTAATGATTTAATGATTTAATTATTATCTGTTCAGGTAAAAATTCTAAGAAAGAAAATATGTAGCTTCGTTTTATTTTGAAAATTGAAAAGAGCAAAAGAATATTGTAAAAACGTATAAGAGTGTACAATGAAGACAATTAATTCTATTCTATATATAATTATAATATCACATACTTAATTATATAATTTATTTTCA
>NW_022878275.1:0-2645 GCF_010883055.1 Belonocnema kinseyi
TTTTTCCATTTTCAACAATTAAAAATCTAATTTTTCTGAAAAAACGATGCAAAATTGAATAGCCGTTTATAATTCAAAACTTGTCAGCTTTAGAAATATATTTAACCCTTTTCAGATGTTTGTATTGTTTCATTTAATAAATTTATACAAAAATATAGCAAAATAGTCGATAAAAACCCACCAATATAGCATTTCGTTCGAAAAACTTTGACATTTAATTTTTTTTTAAGTTTTTTTCTAGTTCACTATGTAAAGAACGTTTTCCATAATTAGTGTGGTGCCTACGTTTTAAACTAAAGAAAAATGGATTTTTATCCCTAAAACTGAAGTAATGTAATTTTTAACGATTCAAATCTCATGTTTCCCGAAGACTATCAAAAATACGAATAGCAATTCATAGTTGAAAATTGTTCAGCTTTTTGAAATCTATGAAAATTTATCTTTACCATATGCATTTATTGTGCTTGAAAATTTTTTCCAATATATCAAAGTGACTGAAATAGCATTTAATTTGATGAACTTCAAGATTTTATTTTTAGAAACATTTTTTTTTTTAGTTGAGTATCAATATTGAAACTCGTTTTCCTTACTACAATCTATAAAATGATGATACCCTTACCAGATAATTATCTTGTTTATTTGAAAAAATTAAAGAGGAAAGATAAAAAATCAATAACATTGGATTTTTGTTTGTCCAAGTACGCAAGATGAATATATGGTGAGGGCATAATCTTGTAGATTTCAGGAATGGTGACGAGTTTGAATATTGATATTCAAGTATAAAAATATTTCTAAAAATAAAATCTTGAATTTCGTCAAATTGAATGCTATTTCAGTCACTTTGATAGATTTAAAAAACATTTAAACACAAGAAATACATCTGGTAAAGATAAATTTTCATAATTTCGAAAAGTTGAAAAATTTTCAACTATGAATTGCTATTCGTATTTCGGATACTCTTCGAGAAAAATGAGATTTGAATCATTAAAAATTACATTTCTTAAATTTTAGAGATAAAAATCCATTTTTCTTTAGTTTAAAACTGAGGCACCATACTAATCATGGAAAATGTTCTTTAAATAGTCAGTGAACTAGAAGAAAACGCTAAAAAAAATAAAATGTCAAAGTTCTTCAAACGAAATCTTATATTTACATAGCCCGGTAACAAGCGTTGAATTCAGAACAATTAAGCATTTGTATTCCTATGAACAGAAAAAGTGCAAATACTATTCCTCTAAATCGACTCAATAAAAATAATGAAAGCATTTATTTAACCTATTTTTCATTATTACATCTTTTTATAACTTATAAATTCGAAAAATATTTAATTTTATAATTATTTATATGTCAATAATTTATTTAAACGTCTTAAGAAATGCAACAAAAAAATCTGTTCAAATGTGTCAATTTAAATAATTTTAACTGTAGAGAGGCCGAGTTGAATTTGTTAGAATTTAAATTTCAGAATTTACATTCCGCATGAAGGAATTTAAACAATAACTTATTACACATATTTTGTGAACTAATTAGAAGGAATTAAATAAAGTCAAAATATGACACCTCTGAGGAATAAAAAACCGGTACAATTAGAAGGAATTAAATGTATTTAAAACACGTTCTCTTTGGGAGAATAGAAAAGTGTGTGGCGGTCGCTATGGAAATAGAAGTGAATAAGTTTAGGAGGTATCTTATTTTTATTGTGGCATTTTAGATAGTTGAAAAATCGCGCATTCAAAATACTACAATAATCTTCACTTTTGCGCTGAAAGCTGAAAATGTTAATTTTTCTCTATTCTACGCTTATTACCGAGAGAAAAGTCTAATTCGCTAAAAATCACCTTTCACGCAAATATTGGATAGTATTTTATACCATGAAAGGCGAAAAAATCATGTCAAAGTTGAGAAAGTGAGGTTAGACTGGTGTAAATGAAAGTTGTATTATAAAATTGACCGAAAAGTTAAAATTTAAATCATTTTTCATTGTATATTTTCTATAAAATAAACTTTAGAAAAGTAAAATCACGTATTTGCTTGATTGATAAGCGGTTAACGTGGAAAATGATTGTATAATTACTGGTTTTTTCTATTTTTAAATTTATTTAGAGGGTCTTCACAACCCTTAAATAGAATTTTTTAAACAAAAAAACCCTTGGTTTTCAATTTGGTTTCACAATTTGGCTTCACTTTGGTTTTCAATTACGAGTAAGTTGATATTTCTGACATAAGTGTAAGTATAAGGGAGCAATTTCAAAGTAAGAGAAGTTTTATGATTGCTGGTTGTCATGACACAGGAACCTAAGCTATACGCATTATGCACAATTCCTTTTTCCCACTTTGCAAATGCATATTATGATTTCAATACTTACACTGATCACAATTGAAAATTGAAGCAGCATACTTCAATCAGATTTTATGCTGGATAAAGCTTTGTCATACTTTTGACATAATGACACAGCATTAGTGATTCTTGACAGAGTGGAATCGTGGATCCCGCATTTCATGTGTCTATGACGAGCCAGCTGTTAGAGCCTCGTCTAGTGGCTGTCAGAGTTCGCCTTTTCGTGCATCGCTGATGTCGATACAATTGATAACAGAGTCCTTCGTTGGATGAGACTTAGTTGAAATAATTTTTTTTTTATCTTTTG
>NW_022878276.1:0-3218 GCF_010883055.1 Belonocnema kinseyi
GGATTTCGGTAAAAAAGTGCTTTTTTCTACGAAAAGACTCGAAAGATAGTACAAAATTTGCACATTTGTTTATTTAATGTTGATTGATATACTTTTCTATTTAGCGGCTTCTCTCGAAATTAAATTATATTCGAAACTACAGTTTTAATATCCATAAAATAAAAGTGATTATTAATCAATTTATCTTTCCGTAGATTTCTGTAAAAAAAGTGTTTTTTCTACCAAAACACTCGAAATATATTGCTAAATTTGCACTTTTATTTATTTAGTGTTGATTGATATACTTTTCTATTTGGCGGCCTTCTCTCGAAACTAAATTATATTCGAAACTACAGTTTTAATATAAATAAAATAAAAGTGATGACTAATCAATTTATCTTTCCGTAGATTTCTGTAAAAAAAGTGTTTTTTCTACCAAAACACTCGAAATATAATGCAAAATTTGCACTTTTGTTTATTTAATGTTGAATGACATTCTTTTCTATTTGGCGGGCTTCTCTCGAAATTAAATTATATTCGAAACTACAGTTTTAATATCAATAAAATAAAAGTGATTATTAATCAATTTATCTTTCCGTAGATTTCTGTAAAAAAAGTGTTTTTTCTACCAAAACACTCGAAATATAATGCAAAATTTGCACTATTGTTTATTTAATGTTGATTGACATACTTTTCGATTTGGCGGGCTTCTCTCGAAATTAAATTATTTTCAAAACTACAGTTTTAATATCACTAAAATAAAAGTGATTATTAATCAATTTATCTTTCCGCAGATTTCGGTAAAAGAGTGTTTTCTTCTACCAAAACACTCGAACAATAATGCAAAATTTACACTTTTGTTTATCTAATGTTGATTGACATACTTTTCTATTTGGCGGGCTTCTCTCGAAACTAAATTACATTCGAAACTACAGTTTTAATATCAATAAAATAAAAGTGATTAATAATCAATTTATCTTTCCGTAGATTTCTGTAAAAAAAGTGTTTTTTCTAACAAAACACTCGAAATATAATGCAAAATTTGCACTTTTGTTTATTTAATGTTGAATGACATTCTTTTCTATTGGGCGGCCTTCTCTCGAAACTAAATTATATTCGAAACTACAGCTTTAATATCAATAGAATAAAAGTGATTATTAATCAATTTATCTTTCCGTAGATTTCGGTAAAAAAGTGTGTTTTTTTCTTCCAAAACACTCGAAAAATAATGCAAAATTTGCACTTTTGTTTATTTAATGTTGATTGACATACATTTATATTTGGCGGCATTCTCTCGAAACTAAATTATATTCGAAACTACAGCTTTAATATCAATAAAATAAAAGTGATTATTAATCAATTTATCTTTCCGTAGATTTCGGTAACAAAGTGTGTTTTTTACTACCAAAACACTCGAAAAATAATGCAAAATTTGCACTTTTGTTTATTTAATGTTGATTGACATACTTTTATATTTGGCGGCCTTCTCTCGAAACTAAATTATATTCGAAACTACAGTTTTAATATAAATAAAATAAAAGTGATTATTAATCAATTTATCTTTCCGTAGATTTAGGTAAAAAAGTGCTTTTTTCTACCAAAACTCTCGAAAAATATTGCTAAATTTGCACTTTTATTTATTTAGTGTTGATTGATATACTTTTCTATTTGGCGGCCTTCTCTCGAAACTAAATTATATTCGAAACTACAGTTTTAATATAAATAAAATAAAAGTGATTATTAATCAATTTATCTTTCCGTAGATTTCGGTAAAAAAGTGTTTTCTTCTACCAAAACACTCGAAAAATATTGCAAAACTTGCACTATTGTTTATTTAACGTTGATTGACATACTTTTCTATTTGGCGGGCTTCTCTCGAAATTAAATTATATTCAAAACTACAGTTTTAATATCAATAAAATAAAAGTGATTATTAATCAATTTATCTTTCCGTAGATTTCGGTAAAAAAACTGTTTTTTCTACCAATACACTCGAAATATAATGCAAAATTTGCACTTTTGTTTATTTAATGTTGAATGACATTCTTTTCTATTTGGCGGGCTTCTCTCGAAACTAAATTGTATTCGAAACTACAGTTTTAATATCAATAAAATAAAAGCGATTATTAATCAATTTATCTTTCCGTAGATTTCGGTAAAAAAGTGTTTTTTTTCTACCAAAACACTCGAAAAATAATGCAAAATTTGCACTTTTGTTTATTTAATGTTGATTGACGTACTTTTCTATTTGGCGGCCTTCTCTCGAAACTCATTATATTCGAAACTACAGTTTTAATATCAATAAAATACAAGTGATTATTAAACAATTTATCTTTCCGTAGATTTCGGTAAAAAAGTGTTTTTTTTTCTACCAAAACACTCGAAAAATAGTGCAAAATTTGCACTTTTGTTTATTTAATGTTGATTGATATACTTTTCTATTTGGCGGGCTTCTCTCGAAACTAAATTATACTCGAAACTACAGTTTTAATAACAATAAAATAAAAGTGATTATTAATCAATTTATCTTTACGTATATTTCGGTAAAAAAGTGTTTTGTTTCTACCAAAACACTCGAAAAGTAATGCAAAATTTGCACGTTTGTTAATTTAATGTTGATTGATATACTTTCCTATTTGGCGGGCTTCTCTCGAAATTAAATTATATTCAAAACTACAGTTTTAATGTCAATAAAATAAAAGTGATTATTAATCAATTTATCTTTCCGTAGATTTCGGTAAAAAAAGTGCTTTCTTCTACCAAAACACTCGAAAAATAATGCAAAATTTGCACTTTTGTTTATTTAATGTTGATTGATATACTTTTCTATTTGGCGGGCTTCTCTCGAAACTAAATTATATTCGAAACTACAGTTTTAATATCAATAAAATAAAAGGGATTATTAATCAATTTATCTTTCCGTATATTTCGGTAAAAAAGTGTTTTGTTTCTACCAAAACACTCGAAAAACAGTGCAATATTTGCACTTTTGTTTATTTAATGTTGATTGATATACTTTCCTGTTTGGCGGGCTTCTCTCGAAATTTAATTATATTCAAAACTACAGTTTTAATATCAATAAAATAAAAGTGATTATTAATCAATTTATCTTTCCGTAGATTTCTGTAAAAAAGTGTTTTTTTTTCTACCAAAACACTCGAAAAATAATGCAAAATTTGCACTTTTGTTTATTTAATGTTGATTGACATACTTTTATATTTGGCGGGCTTCTCTCGAAA
>NW_022878277.1:0-1192 GCF_010883055.1 Belonocnema kinseyi
TGATTTCTAATCCCTAGTCTACTAGAACTATGGAAATTATTCATATAAAATTAGTATTTATAAACGATCGTCGTACTGTCGATTTTATTTAGATGGTAGTATGCACTACAGAAAATAGTACAAATATTTAAGTTTAGGATGGTTCAATGGCCCTTCCTTTGCAAAGGTTAACACCTTTTCAGGAAAAACACCTGATCTTGAGAGATGGGTCTATTGCCCTTATTTATTAAGACTTTACGTAGGCACGTGCTTACTATGGGATGTACCCGACTAAGTATAATGACTAATTATTATTCTTTTATTCTTATATGGCCTGTCGCTCAGGTACAAATACCTAAATCCGAAGAGAGGCTATTTAAGACGCACGATTACGTAGTGGGGGTCTCGGGCCACTCAGTCTAACGGTCGCTTTTATTACGGCGCCTCAGCGGGAGGCCAGAAATGGAGAGTGAATGCCTACGAGCCTTCAATGTAAGATTCTTATGGACCCCTTGGTAGAAATATATATATATATATATATATATATAAGGCTTCGGCCTTTGAACAAGACTTTCGACAATTGAGAAAAAAAGGGAATCTTTGCCCTTGGCAACAAATAAATTTATTATGAACCGTAAGCTCGGAAACACTCTAAAATATAAAATCTCAGATTTTATTCTGAATCGCAAAAGATCGCTTTTTAAAATTTAGTCTCTTTTCTCGACAGCTTCAGGGGAGATTATCCCACTGGGCACTCTTGAAGAGAACTCAATTTTAAAATAAGGTTTCAGTAGCCTGAAATCTTATTCTATAGAGCGAACGACCGGACAAGTTCCAGAGTATTTTACACTCTGGGCTTCTCCTACTGATTCGCTCCTGCGATCTGTGCTTTTCAGACACAAGATCCAGAAGACCATTTTTAGGCTGGGTTGCCCTTCTTATAGTCCTTTTCCAGTTCTCCCTTCTCGATCTTACGTAACGTCTTCGAGGAGGGAGTAACTGGAGTTTGCGCTATAGCGTTTCTCCTGTGAGATGCTATTTCTTAGAAGGATCTCACAGGAGATACTACTTTAGCCTATTTATAGGCAGCCCTTCAAACTCGAGGGTTACAATATTTTAGAATATTTTAATAGATTTCAAGTAATTTTCAAATTATTTTAATAATTTAGTGTGAGATTTTAAAGGATTTGAAATATTTCATGGTATTTATTGA
>NW_022878278.1:0-1286 GCF_010883055.1 Belonocnema kinseyi
ATTTCCTTCGAACACCATAGTTTTTGTTTTATTTGCGTTAATTTTTAAGCCCATGCTCTTCATGCTTGCATTTAGTTTATTCAACATTCTTTGTAGGTCTTGAAAAAGAACAAATGAACAGCTTATCTTTTCTATGTTATACATATTTAATGAATGTCACAAAATATTATTGTAAAATAATACAAGACATCAAGGGATGAGTTCTGTATCTGAAACTGTAATTAATCTTTTATAATAGGATTTCAACGAATTCTTTATTTTTAGGTAGAAAATGAACTATTTTATTCCAAATGAGCTTTTTTGTTTTATCAAAGATTAATTTACATCTAATATTGATGAATAGCATTTCCTATGATTTTGTAGCTCACGTTGATAATAATCATATTATTTAAATAATGAACTTTGCATTTTTACACCAAAATTTTGCTCGTTGCCACTCGGTAAACTCTTCCCTGAAAATTTTGGTTAAGTCTCCCCAACATCAGTTCATGCAATAAATGTCATAACATTTTTAGTAATAACTGTTTTATTATTCCGATTTATACCAAATCAGTAGACTTCTTTGTAAGGCAAATTTCTGCCAATTTTCGATTATCGGGCTTAGTTAAGTCTCCCACTTTCCCCTGGACTTATCACATTAAAGTTTATGAAAAACATAAATATTTTGTTTAAAATTAAAATAATAATTATTATATTTCAAATTACATTGAAATTAATGAAATATTGTATTCAAAATAACACTTTCAGCAAATAACTATTTGAAAAATTATCATGTGGGGCGTAGGTGTTGTACAAAATTTAGTTGATGGCGGTAGATGGAGGGTCAAGGTGTTATAACTGTTTTACGGAAAAATAGTCTTTTGACTTAAAAGTTTAAGAAGCGGGACAAATTTTTTTATTTCCTAACTGGAAATTCTTTATTTGTTTAAAATTCGTTTTTCTAGTTGGAAAATTCATAATTTTAGTTAAAAATTAATCTCTTTGGTTAAAAAATTTACTATTTTTTTTAAATTCTTTTTTTTTCGGAAATAAATTAATCGTCTGTGTAAAAAATTAACTTTGCTACTTTTGGTTTGAATTCGAATTTCTTACAGAAAATTAATCTTCATGATTGAAAATTTGTTTCCTTATTTTACAAAGCATCTCTTGGCAGCATCTGCATTCGCTGAAATATCAAATATTAAATTTTCTATCTAAAATTCATATTCGCAGGTTAAAAAGTCAACTACTTTGTTGAAAATTTACATGCAGGTTCGAAAATTCAACTCTGGTTAAAAATTTAAATA
>NW_022878279.1:0-2238 GCF_010883055.1 Belonocnema kinseyi
AATTTTAATATCAATAAAATAAAAGTTATTATTAATCAATTTATCTTTCCGTAGATTTCGGTAAAAAAGTATTTTTTTCTACCAAAACACTCGAAAAATAATGAAAAATTTGCACTTTTGTTTGCTTAATGTTGATTGATATACTTTTCTATTTGGAGGGCTTCTCCTGAAATTTAATTATATTCGAAACTACAGTTTTAATGTGAATAAAATAAAAGTGATTATTAATCAATTTATCTTTCCGTAGATTTCGGTAAAAAAGTATTATTTTCTACCAAAACACTTGAAAAATAATGAAAAATTTCCACTTCTGTTCATTTAATGTTAATTGATATACTTTTCTATTTGGCGAGCTTCTCTCGAAATTTAATCATATTCGAAAATACAGTTTTAATATCAATAAAATGAAAGTGATTATTAATCAATTTATCTTTCCGCAGATTTCGGTAAAAAAGTATTTTTTTCTACCAAAACACTCGAAAAATACTGCAAAATTTCCACTTTTGTTTGCTTAATGTTGATTGTATACTTTTCTATTCGGCGGGCTTCTGCCGAAATTTAATTATATTCGAAACTACAGTTTTAATGTCAATAAAATAAAAGTGATTATTAATCAATTTATCTTTCTGTAGATTTTGGTAAAAAAGTGTTTTTTCTTTACTAAAACACTCGAAAAATAATGCAAAATTTGAACTTTTGTTTATTTAATGTTGATTGATATACTTTTCTATTTGGCGGGCTTCTCTAGAAATTTAATTATATTCGAAACTACAGTTTTAATATCAACAAAATAAAAGTGATTATTAATCAATTTATCTTTCCGCACATTTCAGTAAAAAAAGTATTTTTTCTACCTAAACACTCGAAAAATAATGCAAAATTTGCACTTTTGTTTAATTAATGTTGTTTTATATACTTTACTATTTGGCGGGCTTCTCTCGAAATTTAATTACATTCGAAAATACAGTTTTAATAACAATAAAATAAAAGTGATTATTAATCAATTTATCTTTCCGTAGATTTCGGTAAAAAAGTGTTTTTTCTTTACAAAAACACTCGAAAAATAATGCAAAATTTGCACTTTTGTTTATTTAATGTTGCTTGATATACTTTTCTATTTGGCGGGCTTCTCCCGAAGTTAAATTATATTAAAAACTACAGTTTTAATATCAATAAAATAAAAGTGATTATTAATCAATTTGTCTTTCCGTAGATTTCGGTAAAAAAGTGTTTTTTCTACCAAAACACTCGAAAAATAATGCAAAATTTGCACTTTTGTTTATCTAATGTTGATTGGTATACTTTTCTATTTGGAGGGCTTCTCTCGAAATTAAATTATATTCGAAACTACAGTTTTAATACCAATAAAATAAAAGTGGTTATTAATCAATTTATCTTTCCGTAGATTTTGGTGAAAGAGTATTTTTTTCTACCCAAACACTCGAAAAATAATGCAAAATTTGTACTTTTGTTTATTTAACGTTGATTCATATACTTTTCTATTCGGCGGGCTTCTCTCGAAATTCTATTACATTCGAAACTACAGTTTTAATATCAATAAAATAAAAGTGGTTAATAATCAATTAATCGTTCCGTAGATTTCGGTAAAAAAGTGTTTTTTCTTTACTAAAACACTCGAAAAATAATACAAAATTTGCACTTTTGTTTATTTAATGTTGCTTGATATACTTTTCTATTTGGCGGGTTTCTCACGAAGTTAAATTATATTAAAAACTACAGTTTTAATATCAATAAAATAAAAGTGATTATTAATCAATTTGTCTTTCCGTAGATTTCGGTAAAAAACTGTTTTTTCTACCAAAACACTCGAAAAATAATGCAAAATTTGCACTTTTGTTTATTTAATGTTGATTGATATATTTTTCTATTTGGCGGGCTTCTCTCGAAATTTAATTATATTCGAAACTACAGTTTTAATATCAATAAAATAAAAGTGATTATTAATCAATTTATCTTTCCGTAGATTTCGGTAAAAAAGTGTTCTTTCTTTACTAAAACACTCGAAAAATAATGCAAAATTTGCACTTTTGTTCATTTAGTGTTGAATGATATACTTTTCTACTTGGAGGGCTTCTCTCGAAATTAAATTATATTCGAAACTAGAGTTTTAAAATAAATAAAATAAAAGTGATTATTAATCAATTTATCTTTCCGTAGATTTCGGTAAAAAAGTGTCTTTTTCTACCAAAACACTCGAAAAATAATGCAAAATTTGCA
>NW_022878280.1:0-1039 GCF_010883055.1 Belonocnema kinseyi
TAATTCCTTTTTAGTTAAAATAATTAATATTTAACAACAAACAATTAAATTTCAACAAATTAATTGAAATTTTACTAAAATAGATGCATTTGATGATACATAATAGTTGAACTTTTAAGCAAACAGATGTATTTTCAACCAAGAATATTAATTTTATATAAAAAAGACGATGTTTGAAACAAATAATTAAATTTTCAACCAATAAATATCCATTTTTAATTCCAAATTTCAGAGTTCCACCAAAAGCGGGATAGTTAAATTTTCAGTTAGAGAATTTAATTTTTACCAAAAAAAAACGGAATGTGTAACTTAATAGTTTTGTTTTCAATCACAAAGATGAATTTTCAAACGAGAAGACTAATTTCCTAACGAAATAACGAATTTCTATTGAAATATGTGCATTTTCAAACCAAAGGGTTGAATTTTCAACTACAAAAGATCAATTTTTAACTTCAAATATCAATTCTCGACCCAAAATGATATAATCCAATTTTATCTTACATAAATTAATTTTGGACTAACTTTGAAGGAACTTTCAACAAAATAGTTAAATTCTCAATTAAAAAGATGAATTTTCAAGGAATTAGTTTTATATTTCTAACAAAAAACACAAATTTTCAACAAAATACATAAATTTTCAAACAAATAATTCCACTTTTAACTAAAAAAGATCAAGGTTCAATAAAAAATATCAAATTTTAAACAAAAATAGAATAATGCAGCTTTTAGTCTATGAAAGTTAATATTCAATCAAAAAATGAAATTTTCTATAGATTATTTCAAATTTGAAACAAAATAGATGAATTTGACACCAAACAGTAGACACAATGGTGGCCTATATCAGAGAATTTTATTAAATCTATGAAAAGTACACAATATCTTGTAAGTACGCAGTTTTACAACTGGAAGCAGTATTTTTTGATTAATATCTTAGTTCTGAACTAATAAAAAATGAAAATCACTTATTTTTAAATTTAAATTTTGTTTAATTTTATTAAGAACTATTGATAAATCTTGCAGTAATCTTAAAACATTATTT
>NW_022878281.1:0-1554 GCF_010883055.1 Belonocnema kinseyi
TTAAAAATACAATCAAGTTTGGTTTTAATTTACAACAGTTCAATTTTAACTTGCGTCGGGAAATATTTTTCTACTTTAATATATTTGAAAACTTAAGAAATGGCAAATTCTAGTAGCACTTAAATATTGAAAAAAATTGAATCTTTTACAGTGGGAAATGATTTATTCAATTTTGTATCAACGTTGAAACATTTGAAAACACAACTGTATATGAATAAAATGAAAAATGATTGGAAAATGAAAATTCAACTGTTTAATATTCAATTTTCCATTTGCTTTAATTTAAAACTTTCGAAAATTGTATCGTTCGATCAGTTAGCGCCTTTACACCTTATGATGCGCCGTAATAATAAGCATTGCCTAGTACTGATAAATCAAAATTCACTCATGCAAGTTCACTGTCTTCAGCTTAGGAACTTTGTTAAAACTAAAATCAGGGATTAGCGCCGTCACTATCGTTGCCACCTAATGCTTCAGTAAAAGCATTTGAGCCTTCTTGAAATGAAAACTAATGCTTAGCATAACAGATGGCATTTCCATACAGATAATTCGATTAGCACATCCTGTAATTTTTCTATGCTCCTTTACATCTATAACTATACTCCTTAAATAAAACTTTTCCCTGAGCTATTGAAACATACCCTGGTCCACCCTATGCCTAAGGTTTCTAGTCCCTATTCTCCCAATGATTGGATAATGGTTACGGGTAAGCACCAGAAATTCTGTTTATCACAAGCTTCTACTAAGAAAACCTAGTAACTTTACTTTATCTAGTTCTAAAATTAGGTGGGTCGTACCCTACCTTAAAAACCGTTTTCAACAAGGGCTTAATAATGAGGATAAGCGGTCCGATTAAGTGGGGATCGAGATTGGTTTCCTGTTTAGGCGCAGCTGTTTACGCACCACCGTGTAGGCGCCAGGACGCTTAGGTGCTGGACGCTTTGGCGCGGAACGTTTAGTGCCAAGGCGTTTATGCGCTAAACGTTTAGATGCGGCATGTTTAGGCGACAAGATGCTTAGGAGCCGAGCAGTTTAATCACTGGAAACCCTAAGGTATCAAAGGTTGAATATTATTTGGCTGTATGTAACATGGCATGTTATGTATGCTGAATGTCTAAAAAAAATGTAATCAGCTCTTCGTTCATATATTTGGTGACCATAAAAAGAATCGATTGGTTTTTAATTGCATGGCAAAGAACAATTTACTTTAAGCGGGTTGGATAATTCTCAACAAGCCTCATACTTTTCTGTCACATTTGCCCTCTATGGAAACATTGTTTTTTATCTACCTTAATGTATAGTACATAACATAACATGTTACAAACTACTACATAATTTTAAACTTTGACACCTCAGGGTTTACTGTACTTAAACTACTTGGCACCTAAACGTTCCGCCCCTAAAGACCTGGAGCTTAAAGTTCTTGACGACTAAATATCCCCTGCTTAAGCATCCGGCGCCTAAACACTGGCGACCAATGGGCTGTACCTAAACGTTACGTACCTGATGTCCCTCAAGACTCTACTCTTGTCCCTCCTTCTACTACTCTTGTCT
>NW_022878282.1:0-1171 GCF_010883055.1 Belonocnema kinseyi
AGGGGCTATGTAAGCGGAACGCCTACTCTACCACAGCTAGAACAAGCCGGCAAAAAAGAAAGAGAGGCGACACTAAGACCAACCGCGGGCAGGCATCCAATAAATGAAGAGCGAGCTTTACGACCCGGAGAAACATCAACACCAAGGTTTCTCTCAAGCCTAAACATCTGGCTGAAATGGATGACGAGCTTCGTGGACATTTTTCCGGTGAATCCGACCTCTGGGCTATCAATTATTGTGTGTATAATGCAGCGAGAGCTTTGGCTGATGCGAACCGTAAAACAAAACCAACGGCTGATCATAAGACCAAAAGACGAATACATCAACTTGCCGTAAAGATAGGCTGGATAAGACAGTACGCGTCCCGCATTCAATGTGTGATTGACTACATCACATCTGGCAGGAATTTTACCGCCAAGGTTCGAAAGTTCGCGCGCGAACTCCGGACCCGTTATCACACACTTAACAAGTCAAAGCTGCTGACCATCAGGCAGCATATTGTTGAGAGAATACGGATACTATCTGACGCTAAGAGGAATCTAGAACGGAGGGAGGGGTGGGTCAAAAAAAATCAACAGTTTCTCTCTGACCCATCTCGCCTCTTCCAAGACCCTCCAGTTACTGTCGAACACCCACCCAAACTAGAGGAGGTCGAAGTATTTTGGAGAGAAGTCTACGAAGTTCAGCATAGACTGGACGAAGACTCAGAAAATATAAATAGCTTCAAGGAGTTATGTGTTGCCCTCATTACACCTGATAAAGAATGCCCAACCATCACTACCCAGGAGGTGAAAAAAGTATTAAGAGGGATGAAGAACTATTCCGCACCGAGACCAGATTGTATCAAAACCTTCTGGTGGATGAAGTTTTCTTCAACCCATCAGCATTTGACCCGTATTTTCACCTCATATTTGAAGTCGGAAGAGCCGATTCCAGAGTGGTTGGTGGAAGGGCGCACAATACTCCTGCCGAAAATAGGCAACTTAGCTGACCCAAAGAACTACAGGCCAATAACTTGTCTGTACACGCCTTATAAGATATTCACAGCTATCCTAAATGATAAGATTGTCCGGGCATTTGAACCTGTGTGGCAAGAAATGTATGAACAACGAGGCTCAAAGAAAGGCGTAGCCGGATGTCGGGAGAACCTGCTCATCGATAGATGTGTCTG
>NW_022878283.1:0-1079 GCF_010883055.1 Belonocnema kinseyi
CCGAAAACAAGGGACTTTCTGGCAAACTTTGGGACGTGTAACGAAAATGTGAATCACCAAGGTAGCTATAAATCTACGGGAATCTTTGATAGATTTTCATAAGGGGTTCTTTATGATCAGCGCGAATTTAGCTTAATTGGTTGACACTGGAATTAATTTTTACGGCTGAATTTGGACGACTGGAGTATTTAACGAAGATATTACCTTGAACGAATTCAATCAAATTGTCAATTGGATACAAATTCGATGCTTGAAAAGCAAATTTTTGCGGGGGCTCATCGTGTATTTTTCTCACTTTGTCCCAATAAGTTTCTTTTAACTGGGTACTAAATTTCTCTTGATGCATATAAAAAATACCTCAATTACTACAAACTTGCCTAAAAATATTGCCGCAAGAGGTTCATTATATACCAACATATGATTTGCTACTATCGAAAATATTTAACCCTCTACTATTTCTTGTTGCAGAAATTAGCTCGGAGTTTGACTGTTCACCTAATGACGACTCCATTCCTGAAACTTATCGTTGTAGAATCTCTTCTTCTACTGATGGGTATCAATTTCCAGAAATCTCTTTTCCTCCAGAAGAGCCTCTTCTTCATGTGAGGTCCAGGTCTTCTTCTTCCAGGAATCCTTCTTTACGTTTATTCGAAGGTAGAGGTGAACCCAGATTTATTCGGCTAGTTCCCAAATCAAATCCACACCAGGTATTCGAAATCCGAAAATACACTTTTCCCGCTGATAAACTAATTTATGTAAAACTAAAAAATAATTCTCTTGGACCCATGCCAGCCGACGAACAAAATGTTTTAACAACTACCATTAGTTACATCTTTGCAACATTCGAGGGGAGTACACGTCTACGTGGAATATATACAGTAAAAGATTACTTTGAGCGACGAGTCAAAATAAATATGGGAAGCGGTGCTGTTGAAGAGTTGACCTTAGCAGAAAGCAGGGAAGCTCCCTTAGGCAATCGTAACCCAATTTCAAGGAATTTTAAAATAGTAAATGTAAATGACATTCTTCCAAATCATTAATTTAATTTAAACATTTTTTTAACTAAAATGTAACATTGT
>NW_022878284.1:0-2736 GCF_010883055.1 Belonocnema kinseyi
TTTTTATAAAAACGTTATTCTGGACAGTTTACAATATTATCGAATTTGAAAATTCCCGAATAATAAAACTCCAGGCCGAATGCTGTCCAATGATCAAATATAAAAAACTAGAAAATTCCCGAATTGCAGAAATTGAGAAAACAGTTTTGTGATCAATATTATTTATTTATTAAAAATACAATAATCAAATATTTGTATTATAGAAATTTTGTTTGATGTGTAATTTTTTTAAATTATTGTTTTAATTTAAAATAACAATAATTGTATAAATATGTGATACAAACATAAATTTAAAACACGTGAGCTTTAAATGAAACAAAATTTGCAGGATTCAATGCAGGCTGATTTAACGCGACTTTTATTTTTATTTTTTTAAATAATAATTTCATTTTTGCGTGCGTTTTCTGTAATGAACAAAAATACAATGCATATTTTCAAATAACTTTTTATCAAAAAATACATTCGTTCAATTATTGTTATTTTATATTCCAACAATAATTTTTAGAAACTTTAAACATTAAAAAAGTTTTTTCTTTATTAAAAACATTTTATTATTCTATTAAAAAAATTTTTTGAACAAACTATTTTTTAATTGTTCAAATTAGAGATATGTCTAGCCCGGATATTGTATAATTCGGAAATTTTCTGTCGGCAATTCTCAAATTCGGTAAGATTGTAAATTGTCGGGAATTTTCCAATTCGGGACTTTTATATTTCGACAATGTTATAATTTCGGAATTTTTACAGTGATGTGGGAATTTTATTTTTCGGAAAAAGCGACTGAAAAATCCCGAAAAATGAAATTCCCGACACTGTAAAATTCGTAAATTGAAAAATAACCAAATAATAAAATTCCCGAAATATAAAAGTCGAATTGGAAAATTCAGGAAAATAAAATTTCAGACAATAAGATATTACCGAATTTTAAAAATCACCAGAGAAAATGGCTGAATTATAAAATAACCGAACTGGAAAATTCCTGAATTTAAACAATTAAAAAAATTGTTTATCAAATATTATTTATTTATTGAAAATACAATAATCGAATATATATTTCTGGATTAAAAAAATTTGTTTGAAAATGTGCATAGTATTTGAAAAAAATATAAAAAAGTTGTGAAAAATCGAATTTTTTATTAATAAAAAAAAGAATAAAAGTAATAAAAATAAATTTTGATATAAATCGTTGTTGAATTGAATCCTGCAAAGTTTCTGCAAAAATGTTATTATGTAGGTACGAAGAAAATTTAGGCAGAAAATTTTTTTCTTTCAAAGCGCACGTGTTTTTTAATGAATTTTTTAATACAATTTTTATAAAATTATTATTCAGGTGCCGGAAATTTTATTTTTTGGGATTTTTCATTCATCCCTTTCGGAATTTTTTCCAGTGGTCCCATATTTGTATATTTCCTCTTAAAATTATGTCTTTTTTCAAAATAAAAAGTCAACATTTCAAAACATTTTAAAATCATCAAAAGTATCTATTCTCTTTTAAATTATTTTAAATCTTTTAAAACTATTTAAAAGATTTTTCGGAACTTTTAAATGTCTTTAGACTGATTCCCATTTTTCCTAACATTTTTGTAAAATCCTGCACACAAAATTGTTTTAAGAGCTTCCGGATTTTTTCTAATATTGTAAATCTTTTGAAATGTTTTGAAATATTTTTAAACATTCTCTTTGAGTTATGTACTCTTTTGAAATAAAAAATCATTTTAAATCTACCCAGAAATTTTTATTGTTATCCTAATATTTCAAATTCCTGAGAAGCTCCAAATTTTGTTCTTTTCTTTGAAACATTCAGAAACATCCAGATGATTTGATTTTTTTCTAAATTAATGCTTATTTAACTGTTCTTTAGGAATAAAAATAAAATACTTTCACCTTCGAAAACAATGATAATCGTAACATTCCAAATTTAAATTTGTCACTCTGAATTGTGTGTGTGACGATTTGTCCCGGTCTCAAGTCCAGCTCAATATTTAGAACAACCTTCATTTTTTTGAAATTGTAATTTTTCTGTTGTAACTTACCGGGCAATCATTTTATTCTTTGAAAGATTTTCTACAAATCTTATTAAAAATGTTTATATTCTTATCCAAAATGAGAAGGTATTAGTTTTTAATGAAAAATAACTTTTTCGGATTTTATCAAATGTCGACATTTTGAGGCCCCTTGAATCAGAAAAACAAGTTTTTACGTCGGGGCCTGTTTGTCTGTCCGGTGTCGTTGTTGTAGTTGTCTATATACCGGATAACTGTTCCGATTGGATTGGGCTTTGACACACTGTTCGAAAGACCAAAAAGAAAGATCGAGTTCGTTAAACAACCATTTTTGATAAAAATTCAAAAAGTTGATGCTTTTAAAAAATTGTTAAGACCAATTTTTTTTAAATTTGAAAATTCTATCCACAGCCATTTATGGTACAAAAAAATATGAACAATTTATCCTGACAACTTTTTTTGATAAAATCAAACTTACCAAAGTTAAAGGATTTTAAAAATCCAAAAAACCAAACGAAAATGGACATTTGAAGCAAAAAAAGCTTGATATGGAAAAAAGTCAAGAGGCGAAAAACGCTAATTTTTCAAGGCCCCATGATTATTTTATCAAATTCTCATCCATAATGAGAAGAGATTGGATTGTGCTTTGACACACAGATTTTTTATTTTAAGAATTGTATGTAAAAATTGTACTATTTTTATTTTTATAACAAATATTTTTCTTCAATTAAAT
>NW_022878285.1:0-1033 GCF_010883055.1 Belonocnema kinseyi
TTCGAAACTACAGTTTTAATATCAATAAAAGAAAAGTGATTATTAATCAACTTATCTTTCCGTAGATTTCGGTAAAAAGTGTTTTTTTCTAACAAAACACTCCAAAAATAATGCAAAATTTACACTTTTGTTTATTTAATGTTGATCGACATACTTTTCTGTTTGGCGGGCTTCTCTCGAAATTAAATTATATTCGAAACTACACTTTTAATATCCTTAAAAGAAAAGTGATTGTTAATCAATTTATCTTTCCGTAGATTTCGGTAAAAAAGTGTTTTTTTCTACCAAACACTCAAAAAATAATGAAAAATTTGCACTTTTGTTTATTTAATGTTGATTGACATACTTTTCTACTTGGCGGGCTTCTCTCGAACTTAAATTATATTCGAAACTACAGTTTTAATATCAATAAAAGAAAAGTGATTATTAATCAATTTATCTTTCCGTAGACTTCGGTAAAAAAGTGATTTTTTTCTAACAAAACACTCGAAAAATAATGCAAAATTTGCACATTTGTTTATTTAATGTTGACTGATATACTTTTCTATTTGGCGGGCTTCTCTCGAAATTAAATTATATTCG
Source organism: Belonocnema kinseyi (assembly GCF_010883055.1). Taxonomy (NCBI): domain Eukaryota; kingdom Metazoa; phylum Arthropoda; class Insecta; order Hymenoptera; family Cynipidae; genus Belonocnema; species Belonocnema kinseyi. The sequence goes on from NW_022878285.1 coordinate 583, forward strand.
AAACTACAGTTTTAATATCAATAAAATAAAAGTGATTATTAATCAATTTATCTTTCCGTAGATTTCGGTAAAAAATGGTTTTTTTCTACCAAAACACTCGAAAAATAATGCAAAATTTGCACTTTTGTTTATTTAATGTTGATTGATATACTTTTCTATTTGGAGGGCTTCTCTCGAAATTAAATTATATTCAAAACTACAGTTCTAATATCAATAAAAGAAAAGTGATTATTAATCAATTCATCTTTCCGTAGATTTCGGTAAAAAAGTGTTTTCTACTAAAACACTCGAAAAATAATGCAAAATTTGCACTTTTATTCATTTAATGATGATTGACATACTTTTCTACTTGGCGGGCTTCTCTCGAAATTAAATTATATTCGGAACTAAAGTTTTAATATCAATAAAATAAAAGTGATTATTAATCAATTTATCTCTCCGTAGATTTCGG
>NW_022878286.1:0-1217 GCF_010883055.1 Belonocnema kinseyi
TTTCAATAAAATACAAGTGATTATTAATCAATTTATCTTTCCGTAGATTTCGGTAAAAGAGTATTATTTTCTACCAAAACACTCGAAAAATAGTGCAAAATTAGCACTTTTGTTTTCTTAATGTTGATTGATATACTTTTCTATTTGGCGGGCTTTTCCCGAAATTTAATTATATTCCAAACTACAGTTTTAATATCAATAAAATAAAAGTGATTATTCATCAATTTATCTTTCCGTAGATTTCGGTAAAAAGGTGTTTCTTCTTTACTAAAACACTCGACAAATAATGCAATATTTGCACTTTTGTTTAATTAATGTTGATTTATATACATTTCTATTTGGCGGCTTCTCTCGAAGTTATATTATATTCAAAACTACAGTTTTAATATCAAAAAAAAAAAAGTGATTATTAATCAATTTATCTTTCCGTATATTTCGGTAAAAAAGTGTCTCATTCTACCAAAACACTCGAATAATAATGCAAAATTTGCACTTTTGTTTACTCAATGTTGATTGATATACTTTTCTATATGGTGGGCTTTTCTGGAAATTTAATTATATTCCAAACTACAGTTTTAATATCTATAAAATAAAAGTGATTATTAATCAATTTATCTTTCCGTAGATTTCGGTAAAAAAGTATTTTTTCTACCAAAACACTCGAAAAATAATGCAAAATTTGCAATTTTGTTTACTTAATGTTGATTGATATACTTTTCTATTTGGCGGGCTTCTCTCGCAATTTAATTATATTCGAAACTACAGTTTTAATATAAAAAAAAAATCAAAGTGATTATTAATCAATTTATCTTTCCGCAGATTTGGGTAAAAAAGTATTTTTTTTTAACAAAACACTCGAAAAATAATGCAAAATTTGCACTTTTGTTTACTTAATGTTGATTGATATACTTTTCTATTTGGCGGGCTTCTCTCGAAATTTAATTATATTCGAAACTACAGTTTTAATATCCATAACATAAAAGTGATTATTAATCAATTTATCTTTCCGTAGACTTAGGTAAAAAAGTGCCTTTTTCTACCAAAACACTCGAAAAATAATGCAAAATTTGCACTTTTGTTTATTTAATGTTGATTTATATACTTTTCTATTTGGGGGGCTTCTCTCGAAATTCAATTATATTCGAAACTACAGTTTTAATACCAATAAAATAAAAGTGATTATTCATCAATTTATCTTTCCGTAGATTTCGGTCAAA
>NW_022878287.1:0-1535 GCF_010883055.1 Belonocnema kinseyi
GTACTGTAAACTGAATGATATAATAGGAAAAAAGCAATTTAAGGAATTAAAAAAAAAACTGTTCAAACCAAACTTGGACCAATTTCTTTTCTAAAAATTCATCAATTTCCCGGTCAAAAAATTAATTCACTGGCATTTGCCTATTTTTCCCAGCCTCACAAAATCTCCGTCAATTCCCGTTTTAGCTCCAACCTGTTTCAAATAAAAATTTATAAGAATATTTTACTTATTTTTCACATTAGTAATTTATAGCCTTTAAAATTGAATAGTTTTAGGTCAAACATAAAAAAGTAGAATAAAATTTTCTATTTATAGCGTTTTTATTATATATTGAACAATTTAAAACTCTGAACTTTTTTTCAAGTTGTTTAAAAACTGTTGTTTAAGTACTTTTTGTGTATAAGAAACAATTTTCTACCATCTAATAACTATTTTGGAGTAGAAAGAAGTGAAAAGAAACACAATTATAAAATCTGATTTTTTGTTTGTGATTTCGTGATAAAGGAAACAGCTATTTATAAAATAATTTATAAAAAGGGCTTATAATTTTTGTCCAAAGAAGATAATTTTCAAATAGTTTAAGCTGTACTACTGGACCTTGCTTTCAACCGGAAACGTATTTATTTTTTATATTTACCTTCCCAAGGATGAGTGTTGTGAAAATTGAAAAGCTAAACTTTACCAGAAAATGCGTTTGCATTTAAAGTTTAGCTTTGAATCTTAAAGAGAAATTGTAATTTCCTGCTTATCCAATTTGAAATTAAAATTTTTTGCAGTTCATAATAATTTTGTTATTGCATTTATATTTTGACACAATCTAAATTAAATTTTGTCATCTGGACAATCTTTGTTAAATTAACACCAAAATATTGACAAATATATTTTTTTATGAATTAAAAAATTGAGAAATAGCAAAGGGCAAAATAAAGAAAACAAACATACATTAAAGGGATTGCGAGGTTGCTTTGTTTATCTTCTTTCCTTACTTATTTTTTTGGTACGTAAAGTTTAAATTTTTATTTATATGACATTTTATAATTGTAAAAAAAATTGCGATAGTCAAAGAATGACATTTTGAACCTTGGTACTTTATAGGTGAATTTTAATCAATGATTTCTGAACATCCTTGATTATGTCTGGTTTCATCCAAACATTATCCAATTCGTGAATTTGTTTTCATTTACTCCTTATTATGTATTCTTTATGTATGTATTCTCCTTATGTGTGCTTACCGAATGTCTCGAAGAAAATGTTCAGATTTCCGAAATGTTGCGACATTAGTAACATTAATAACACAGAAAATTGTTAATAGCATTTTAGATTAATAACACATTCATTAGCTCTTTTTAAGGGAAACAACTTTTATCTATTTATTTTTTTCATTGCTTATGTCTTTGTCCAAACACTTATATTTTATATTTTTAATGTTGATGTTTTTACGAATAAAACAAAAACTACCCTTCGTATCAAAAAGTAATTGATAAAAAACTTTTGGATCTTTTTAAGGTGCACAATTTTTTATTTCTCTTCTTTTC
>NW_022878288.1:0-1692 GCF_010883055.1 Belonocnema kinseyi
TATTTTAAATGTTTTTTTTTTACAAATAAAACAAAAACTACGTGTCCTGTAAAAAAGTTGTCAATAACAAATTTTTAGATATTTTTTGGGTGCACAATGTTTGTCTTATCATTGTTCTTCCTATGTTTCATTCTTTGAGCGCAAAATGCATTTTTTGATTAGTTTTTGTGCGGTCAAAATTAGAATTTTCGATTTTTCGAAAAAATTCAAATATTTGAAATGATAATCTTGTATGGCTATCGAAAAGTAAAATTTTTCTTTTCAGGTACTATGAACAACTGTACAGAGAATTTTTAAATCATAAAAAAATGTGTACTCAAAAAATTTCAAAATGGCTCACTTTTAGTATTTTCATCCAAAATGTCTGACTAACAAACATAGCATTCAGCTCAGGACACTCCAAAAGTGTACCAAAGGCCAATAAAATAGATTAATATTTTTCAAAAGTTATAGTGCTCACAGACACATACACATAAAGACTTTTATTTCAATTTTCATTTTAATTAATTTTCTATTTTAATTTTACAGAAATCTAATACCTTCTCTGATGAGAATGTAAAAATAATTCATTTGTCGTGAAGTATCTTTTGATAGTTCTGTTTTTGGTTTTAATCGTAAAAAATAGCATTAAAAACAACAAAAAATTTAATATTTTGAAACCCCCACACGAGACGAAAAATAAATTAAAAGACAAAAGTTGTTATTAGACTGTACCCACGTAGCGGACAAAATGTTTGGTTTTTACTGTCAATGATGTTTTTCATAATTAAAGCCAAAACTACGCATCCTATCAAAAAATCGTTTATAACGAATTTGTAGATGTTTTTCAAATGCAAAATTTTATTATACTCATCTTTGACCGTATTTTGCATAGTTTGGCCGTAAAATGTTATTTTTGGAATTTTTTTTTATTGTCTATGATGTCCAAATACGAAATTTGGATTTTTCAAAAAAATTCCAAAAGTTGTTGCAATAAGCTTGTAGGGCATTCAGAAAGCAACATTTTTCTTCACTTGACTTTTTTTTATATCGTGAGTTTTTTGGCCTAAAATGTTAATTTTCGTGTGTTTTTTGCAATTTTGTAAATGCTATAACTCTGGTAATTTTTGATTTTCTGAAAAAAGTCATAAGGATAAATTCTTCGAAGTTTTGAATGCTATGAATAACCGTACAGAGAATTTTTGAATTTAAAAAAAAGCGGTCTCAAAAATATCCAAATTCTTCCACTTTTTGAATTAAAATAAAATATTGCTGGCTAACTAACTTGACCTTTAGTTTAGGACACTAAACGAGTTTACTTCGTTTAAATTTTGGAAAATAAAAATAGACTGTACTTACCTCGTACCACAGATGATTCTGCTTTACGTGAATTACTTGATGGTACCAAGTAGTACTCCCAAAAACTTATTGCAAATAATGCAAAAAAATGCCGCAGAATAATACACACATATGTCGAAGTCAAACACAAAACTTTTTGTGGCTTAAATGTAACTGCGGCAAACGTAAATGTATGAAGGACGATTGTGTTTTGTTTTCATCAAGCAGGGCCGAAATAGGGAACGAAAAATCGCGGTCCACGAAAAAAAAATTAATTTTTTATATGTTAAAATGTCTGCGTAATTCGAACCTGTTTCAAGTTCAAAATGCTGTAAACAATTAATTCTTAATTCTAAGGTACTAAAATAAAAATTT
>NW_022878289.1:0-1083 GCF_010883055.1 Belonocnema kinseyi
CTGTTTTGTTGAACATTATACCAATTTCGACAGAAACCTTCATCGGTTAAATAAAAAACTTGATTTTTAATTAGAAAATTTTTACTATTAAATTTCGCAAACAGAATTAATCTCTTTCGTTTAAAAATTCAACTATTTTCTGAAACATGTTTGCATTTCGACCAAAACTTTCATCGGTTAAATTAAAAAATTGATTTTTAATTTGAAAATCATACGAGTAAATTTCGCAACCAGAATTAATCTCTTTCGCTTAAAAATTCAACTGTTTTCTTGAACATTATTCCATTTTCGACAGAAACTTTCATCGGTTAAATAAAAAACTCGATTTCTAATTTGAAAATTTTTACTTTTAAATTTCGCAATCAGAATTAATCTTTTTCGTTTAAAAATTCACTTATTTTCTTAAACATTATTCCATTTTCAACCAAAACTTTCATCGGTTAAATTAAAAAATTGATTTTTAATTTTAAAATCTTTACAAGTAAATTTCGCAACCAGAATTAATCTCTTTCGTTTAAAAATTCAACTGTTTTGATGAACATTATTCAAACTTCGACAAAAAATTTCATCAGTTAAATAAAAAACTCGATTTTTAATTTGAAAATCTTTACTAGTAAATTTCGCAAACAGAATTAATCTCTTTCGTTTAAAAATTCAACTTTTTGATGAAGATTATTCCATTTGCGACAGCAAACATTATCGGTTAAATAAAAAAATTGATTTTTAATTTGAAAATTTTTACTATTAAATTTCGCAATCAGAATTAATCTGTTTCGTTTCAAAATTCAACTTTTTTGTTGAATATTATTCCATTTTCGACAGAAAACATTATCGGTTAAATAGAAAACTTGATTTTTCATTTAGAAATTTTTACTATTAAATTTCGCAATTAGAATTAATCTCTTTCGATTAAAAATTCAACTTTTTTGTTGAATATTATTCCATTTACGTCAGATAATATTATCGGTTAAATAAAAAACTTGATTTTTAATTTGAAAATTTTTACTATTAAATTTCGCAATCATAATTAATCTCTTTCGTTTCAAAATTCAACTTTTTTGTTGCATATTATTCCATTTTCGA
>NW_022878290.1:0-1317 GCF_010883055.1 Belonocnema kinseyi
TATAAATTAAATAAAACATTTTATTTGTTTTTCACAATTGTAATTTATAACTTCTAAAATGGAATAATTGTAGCTCAAACATGAAAAAGAATAGACTAAATTTAAATTTAAAGAGGTTCTATCACATGTATTGAACTATTAAAATCTCTGATCTTTTTTAAGGTTTTTAAAACTCTTTTAAAAACTTGCTTTTACAATTTTGGTTGTCATTTCTTAATAAAAGAATAAGTGCTATTTAGTCTCCAGAACAGCAATTTCAAAAATATTGAAACCCTTAATAGTTGAGACATTTTAAATTTGTAGTCTTCACAGTATATTGAATAATTTTAAATTTAAAGCTATTTAAATATGTCATCTGAATTTTTAAATTGAAAGTGTTCGATAATTTTAGATTGAAACCTCTCAAATTATTTAGTTACAAATTAAAATCGTACAACTTTAAGTTTTATTTATTTTTTTATCATTTGTCACCCCCCCCCCAATTATTTTTTTTGTAATAAAATAACGCCCGATTTTTGTAAAAATTAACAAATATATATTAAAGCTTCACTCAATGTATTTTTGTTCAAAAAACTTGTTCCTGAATAAATTAACTCTTATTGTTTCCGATTTCGTTGTGTTACTTAGGGATTGTGTTTTTCATAGAAATAATTGAAATGTGGTTTTTTCACGTTTATAAAATTATAATTGAAGGTCACTCGGGGTAATTTTCTGTGAAAAATAATGATTTACAAAGAATATTTGTTAAACAATAGAATGGATTTCTTCGCCCGAGATACAAACGTAAATTGTACTATAGTAAAAACAACTGGAAAAATTTAGACGAAAGCCAAATTTGGTAAAGAAAACAAACATTTGTCGACCTATAAATACGAATTTTATTCCCCGAAAGATTTTTATAAAAATCTCTTCGAAACACTTTTATTGCAACAATTTAAATAAAGAAAAATAATTGTTATAAAAATAAAAATAGTACAATTTTTACATACAATTCTTAAAATAAAAAATCTGTGTGTCATAGCACAATCCAGTCCGACTATTCTTTCGAAAGTTATGCGATATACAGACAACCACAACATCAATAACAACGACGACGTAGACGCCAGAGAGACAGACAGATACCGATGTAAAAGCTTGTTTTTCTGATTCAAGGAGCTCAAAACGTCGAAATTTCATGAAATTCGCGGAAGTCAATTTTCACATAAAACTCTTCTTATTATGGATGAGAATTTGATAAAATAATCATGGGGCCTTGAAAAAGTAGCGTTTTTCGCCTCTTGACTTTTTTCCATATCAAGCTTTTTTTGCTTGAAATGT
>NW_022878291.1:0-1020 GCF_010883055.1 Belonocnema kinseyi
TTGCGTTGAAGAGAGGGGATGATTTTTGACGTTAAGGGCTAAAGCCCAAAAATCATATAGGGTATTTTCGAGGACCCCAAAAATCAGAGACTGTATTTCCATTGAAAATTTCTAGAAAAATTTATTTGCAGCAAAGTTGTATTTACGTGGAAGAGAGGGGTTGATTTTTGACGTTAAGGGTTGAAGCCCAAAAATCATATCGGGTATTTTCGAGAAGCCCAAAAATCCGAAACTGTATTTACTTTGAAAAAATTCTAGAAAAATTGATTTGCAGACAAAGTTGTATTTGCGTTGAAGAGAGGGGTTGATTTTTGACGTTAAGGGTTGAAGCCCAAAAATCATATCGAGCATTTTCGAGAAGCCCAAAAATCCGAAACTGTATTTTTATTGAAAAATTCTAGATCAATTTATTTGCAGACAAAGTTGTATTTACGTGGAAGAGAGGGGTTGATTTTTGTCGTTAAGTGTTAAAGCCCAAAAATCATTGAGGGTATTTTCGAGGAGCCCAAAAATCAGAGACTGTATTACCATTGAAAAGTTCTAAAAAAAACTGATTTGCAGATAAACTTGTATTTACGCGGAAGAGAGGGGTGGATTTTTGACGTTAAGGGTTGAAGCCCAAAAATGATATCAGGTATTTTCGACGATCCCAAAAATCAGAGACTGTATTTCCATTGAAAAATTCTAGAAAAATTTATTTGCAGACAAATTTGTGTTTACGTGGAAGAGATGGGTTGATTTTTGACGTTAAGGGTTGAAGTTCAAAAATCATATCGGGTATTTTCAAGGACCCCAAAAATTACAGACTGTATTTCCATTGAAAATATCTAGAAAAATTTATTTGCAGACAAAGTTGTATTTACGTGGATGAGAGGGGTTGATTTTTGACGTTAAGTGTTAAAGCCCAAAAATCATTTAGGGTATTTTCGAGGAGCCCAAAAATCAGAGACTGTATTACCATTGAAAAATTCTAAAAAAAATTGATTTGCAGATAAATTGTATTTACGTGGAAGAGAGGGG
>NW_022878292.1:0-1812 GCF_010883055.1 Belonocnema kinseyi
ACGCCAATTAGCACAAATGGTAAGTTCCGACAGTGCCTACAAGTGTGCCTACTGGCCGCTAAATGGCAATACCGGTTTCATATGTATACACCTGGTATACCGAGAGCGAGTGACAGATTTTGGTACGATATGTTGAAAAATACCTAAATATTCGAATATTTTGAGCTTTATTTATTTATTTATATATCAAACAATTTTAGACCATTTAGTCCGAAAATGGATTAAGAAAAATAAAGCTGTCAATAATTACTGGCCTATAGACTTTTATACAAAAACTGCAGATTGGAATGAACAAACCACATTTAAACATAGATAAATGAACAAAAAAAGGTTTTATGTCAAACAGTTGATATTAAGTAAATATTAGATGTAATTCAAGTCAATTAATTCATTACTCCGACTGTTGATATATATGACTAAAACGAAAAAAGAACTGAAAAATTTTTAATTCTTTAAAATCTCTTGAAAGTTTTCAAAGCTCTTGAAAATTCCTTACAATTTTAAAAATACCCTAAAATATTTCAAATCCTTTAGAATGTCATACTAAATTATTGAACTCAATTGACAATGCCTTAGAATCTATTAAAATATCCTAAGATATATCAAATCCTTTAAAATCTCAAATCAAATTACTGTAGCCAATTAGAAATTCCTTGGAACCTTATCAAATACTCTCAAATATTTCGAAACCTTTAATATCTTTTGAAAGACCTTGACATCTTTTAAAGATTTCGAAAGTACTTTGGAATTTATTTAATAACCCTGTTAAGGTTGTTAAAATTCTTTGAAATTCCTCTAAATTATAAAAATAAGCTGAAAATTCCTTGAAATCTTTTAAAATATCCTGAAATATTCAAAATCTTAAAAAAATCTATTAAATTTTTTAAAGCTCTTGAAAATATATTGAAATTTTAAAAATACCCTGAAATATTTTAAATCCTTTAAAATCTCATATTAAATTTCTGTTATCAATTGAAAATTCCTTGGAATCTTTAAAAATTCTCTCAAATTTGTCAAATTTCAAAGAATTAAACAATTTTATAAGGGTAATTTTTTTTAATTCTAAAGTACTTTAGAAATCTTGAAAAAAGAGTCCTAACCATTTCAAAAGATTCCAAAGAAATTTCAATAGATTTTAATAATTTAGTATGAGATTTTAAAGGATTTGAAATATTTCATAGTATTTTTAAAATTTCAAGATATTTTCAAGAGCTTTAAGAAATTTCAAAAGAGTTTTTAAAGATTTTAAATATTTGAGGATATTTTAAAAGATTTGAAGGAATTCTCAGCTTATTTGTATAATTTAAAGGAATTTCAAAGAATTTTAACAACTTTAGCAGGGTTATCTAAAAAAAATTCCAAAGTACTGTCGAAATCTTTAAAAGATGGCAAGGTCTTTTAAAATATTTTGATGGTTTCGAAATATTTCAGAGTATTTTAAAAGGTTCCAAGGAATTTTGAATTTTATACAGTAATTTAATATAAGATTTTAAAGGATTTGAATTTATGTAGGATATTTTAAAACATTCCTAGTAATTTTCAATTAGTTTAAATAATTTAAAACCATTTCAAAGAATTTGAACGATTTTTTTCCCATATTTTCGAGTTGGAAATAAAAGTATTTTGTTAAAATTTTAGTTTTTTTTTTATTGATGATTCATCAATTTAGTTAGAAAAATTTGTTTTCTGAAAATTTAACTACTTTGTTGGAAATTCTTTTTGTTTTTGGTTAAAAATTAATTTTTTTAACTACAAGTTTAACTATTCTATGTTTCATTGAAAAGTGATCTTTTTAGTTAAAAATTTTTGTAT
>NW_022878293.1:0-4923 GCF_010883055.1 Belonocnema kinseyi
CAACTTGTTTACAACAATATTTGTTTAACGAATTTATGACTATCTCGCCCAACATGTGATCCTTCAAATTCTTAAAACCTATTCAATGTTTCTATTGCAAAATATGAGCATTTCCTGGAGAAATAAAAAATTCCCTAATACTCTACTTGAACGAAAATTTAATTTTATGATCAGGTGAAAAATTTCCCAAAACCCAACTTAAACAAAATTATAATCTTCAGAAGTAAATCTTTTGTGATATAAGATATATACAGATGTCTACTGTATAGTTTTACTTTAAGAAGGCCGTAAATAATGATTATATTGTGAGTGTGGTTTTTCCACTGATTAAGCATAATAATGGATGGAAAATTTATTAATCTTAAGGGGCCATTGTCCCCGTTTGAATAATAAAGGTAGTTAAATGGGGCAGTATTCAATTCATTGCCACCTACCTGCTCCACTAAACCTAGACCAGTGGTCGGCACGCTCTTGCCCTGGGCAGGGTAGCCTGCCCTGGCTGCCCCGTGACCTACTCTCAGGGCAGTACCTGCGTGCTTGGCCAGATCATCCCTTTCCTCAGGGGTCCTTTGTTATAAAATGGGAAAAAATTTGAGATTAAAAAATTCGTAATTTTGCGATCAGTCACTTAAAAGTAATATATTTGGCATCTATGTATTTTTCCGATTCCAAAGACATGTAATTTGTCTATAAAGGTTGAAAATTTGAGAAGTATTTAGTATTAAATTGACTGTCAATCTGATGTTTCTTGATTATAAACTCCTTTAAATTTTTAACTTTTCTAGGCAAGTAATATATCATTGAAATCGGAAAAATTCGTAGATGCTGATAATGCTATTTTCAAATCGCTAATTAAAATATTTAAAGTTTTAAAATTTCCTTACTTTGACATGCCTGTGGACAAAATACCCTTGCTGGAGTAAGCTCACTCACATTAAGGTACATGAATAGACCGAAAAGTAGTAGAAAAAATTAAGTCGGGTGGAGCCTGACCATACCTGAAAATGAAGCAAAAAGTTTGCCGACCACTGCACTAAAGTTACCCTCACGTCGCTGACTAAACAGGAGCGTTGTGTCCAGCCTTTACAGAAACTAACTTTTTTGTATTGTCCAAAAATTTTTTTCATTAATGATACTTCAAGGTATGTTATTTTTCACTTAACAACTCTGAATTGTTCATCACAATTGTAAAATAAATTTTTCAAAATTATAAACAATATAATTGTTTAAATAATACATTTTTTCAAAAAATGAAAAAACCTGGAGATATTGCCCAGGAGAATCCAGAACTATCTTCACTTCTTCTTTAGGACTTTTGGTATTAATGTATTAATTAATTTGTATTAATGGCTAGAAATATTGAAAAAATAAGATTTTTCTCTTCACAAAAATTCAGTATATTAAATATTAGAAACTTATCTTATTTACAAAGTAGAAGAATCATTCTTAGTTTTTCATTCAGAAAATTACAAAACATTCTGAAGAAAATTAAATCATAATTGTACCAAATAGAAATTTTACGAATATAGTAATAAATGATGGGGTTACTGTTAATTAAAATTCATTTAAAATTATATAAATGTTGTTGAAGAACCTAGAAACGAATCGAATTTTCAGTAAAGTAGTTAAATTTGCAACTAAAGGAATGAATTTTTAACTAAAATGGTAATTATTTAACCAAAAAAAATGAAGTTCGAATCAAATAGAGGGATTCTTAATACAAGAGATTAAGTATCAACCAAAAAATTTAGTTTTCTACTAAAAAAGATAAGTCTTCAGCTCTCTATAATCAATAATTAAATATTTAAATTTTTTTTATTTAAATAAATAAATTTGTAACCAAATCCCTGAGTAAGTAAATATTAATTTTGGATCCAAGAAGAAAATCGAATTTTCAGCAAAGTCGTTAATTTTTCTACCAGAAAAATAGATTTTTAATTAAATTGGTAGATATTTAACCAAAAAAATCAAGTTAAAACAAAATAAATTAATTCTCAATCCAAAATAATAAGTATCAACATAAAGTTTAATTTCCTACTGAAAAAATAAATTGTTAAATTTTCAGTTAAACAATTTATGGTTTGAGAAAGAAATTAATTTTCGATAATATAGTAAAATTTTCAGTTGAAAAAAATCAATTTTCAATGAAAAAAATACAAAGAATTTTCAACAAAGTAGTTGAATTTTCAACGAATGAATTGAAGTTTCATTTAGAAAGCTAACTTTTTCACTTAGCATATTAATTTTCTACGGAAAATACCAATTTTCAATTTTTAAAAATTTCCATCAAAAATCAAATATTTCAATTTCCAACGACAGAAATAAAGTTTCAAGCAAAAAGGAGAGTTTTTAACCTAGAATATTAATTTTATACCAAAAAAGACAAATTTTCAACTAAAAAAAAAGCATTTTTTTACTCAAATAGTTGATTCTTTATATAAAAATAAATTTTCTGCGAAACGACTTAATTTTTATCTGAGCACAAATTTCCGTAAAAAAAGGAATATTTAAGCAAATAGTTGAATTTACAAACAAAAAATATAACATTTTCACCCAGAATAGAAGTTATATTTAAGATGAAAAATTCATTTTCAGCCAAGAAGAAAATCGAATTTTCAGCCAAGATATATTTTTAATTCAAAAGATTAAGTATCAATTAAAAATTATAATTTTCTACTGAAAAACCTAAATCTTTACTAAAACAAGTAATTGTTAAATTTTCAGTTAAAACAATTAATGTTGAAGGAAGAAATTCTTTTTTAAGAAAATAGTCAAATTTTGAGTTAAAAAAATAATTTACCATTAAAAAAAGAATTTTCCACCAAAAATGGAATAGTTAAATTCTCATAAAAAAAATAGAATTTCAAACCAAAAACCTGAATTTTTAAGTTTGAATTTTCTACCGAAAAAAATCAATTGTCAACAAACTAAATGAATTTATTAAAAAATATATAGTTGTTCAATTTTCCATTAAGGAAATTGGTGGTAGAAAAATTAATTTAGCAAAGTAGTTTAAGCCACGAATTCAATTTTTTAACCAGAAAGACGAATTTTCAGCATACAAAGATTTCTCAGTCAAGAAGAAAAAAAAGGAATTGAACTTTCAAGTCAAAAGACGAGTTGTTTTGTAAAACAGTTGCATTTTCAAACCGAATCTATTAATTTATCACCATAACAGTTAATCTTTAAACAAAAAGTTGCAGTTTTAACCAACAAGAGAAGAAACTGACAAAGTGACATTTTTAGGTGAATAATTGTATTGGAATAAAAAAATTTAAGAAAAAAAACTAAGTTTTAAACAAAATAGTTCAATTTTCAACCAAATATTTGAAACTTGAAAACAACATTAATTTTTAACAAAGTGGTTCAACTTCTATCCAAGTAGTTGAATTTTCATTGTACAAAAATTAATGTTCAGCTAAATATGAAATAGTTCAATTTTCAAATAAAAAATTAATTTTAAACTAATAACATAACACACTGAACCCTAGATATCGGACCCCTGATCAAGTTCTTCCGAACATTGACGCCACACCGAAAATAGGAGTAAAAAGAGTTGCGATGGGTGTGCCGCCCTCTACCTGGGTAATTCCCCACCAAGGCCAGTCCCAAAATCGACCCAATATCAAAGTTTCAGTGTAGTTGATATTTCAAACACAAATGATGACTCTAATTAAGCTTACTCTGGCGATTTCTTTATTTTCACTGGCCTATAAAATAATACAATCTTTTGGAAAGTTTTTAATATACAATCTTTTATATACTGAATAAAAAAATTTTAATTGAAAAAATTAAATTATCTAACTTATTATCATAGATAATTATTTAAGTAGCAAATTCCTGACTTTTACAAGATTTTTATCTAAGTTACTGACTCTAACCAGCCAACAAAATCCATTCGTTTTTCCGATTTACAGGTTTTCGCTAACCTGGAGTAAGCTCACATACACTTAGGTACATGAATAGATCGAAAAGTAGTAGAAAAAATTAAGTCTGGTGGAGCCTGACCATACCTGAAAATGAAGCAAAAAGTTTGCCGACCACTGCTCTAAGGCTAGGCAGTTTTGGAACAAATTGTCATATTTGGGCCACTGTTCGGGTCTTCGGGGCGTGGCGCGTTCAAGCAATTTCATTCAGCACCTAGAATCCTAAAACCTAATCCGCTTCAGGAGGACGACTGAAAATTCTACAAAAATAAAATATTCCAAATAGAAAATGTAGTAATTAGAAAATTACAGTATCAGATATTTTGTTATTTCAGAAATTATATCACGTAAAGTTTATATTGTGTTTCTTTTTCAAATTCAGTAATATCATAATCTGTATAGGGAGTTTTATTATTTAGGAATTTTTAAATTGGAGAATTTTAAATTGTCGTCAATTTTCTAATTCCTGGAATTCAAAATTTTTTTTTAATTAACAAAAGTTCAAACTTTGCATTATTTTTCGAGTGTTTTGGAAGAAAAAAAACTCTTTTTTACCGAAATCTACGGAAAGATAAATTGATTAATAATCACTTTTATTTTATGGATATTAAAACTGTAGCTTCGAATATAATTTAATTTCCAGAGAAGCCCGCCAAATAGAAAAGTATATCAATCAACATAAATAAACAAAAGTGCAAATTTTGAATTATTTTTCGAGTGTTTTGGTAGAAAAAAACACTTTTTTTACCGAAATCTACGGAAAGATAAATTGATTAATAATCACTTTTATTTTATTGATATTAAAACTGTAGTTTCTAATATAATTTAATTGCGAGAGAAGCCCGCCAAATGGAAAAGTATATCAATCAACATTAAATAAACAAAACTGCAAATTTTCCATTATTTTTCGAGTGTTTTGGTAGAAAAAAAAAACACTTTTTTACCGAAATCTACGGAAAGATAAATTGATTAATAATCACTTTTATTTTATTGATAT
>NW_022878294.1:0-2641 GCF_010883055.1 Belonocnema kinseyi
AAGAATGCTCTACACAAAAATTAAATTATAAAGATAAAATTTCATACGGAAAAATTCATTTAGCACCAAAAAAAAACGAATTTGTTATCAAATTCAAGAACCCTCAACCAAAAAGTGGAATTTTAAACAAAGAGAGACATTTGTTTTTCAAAAAGTAGTTGACCTTTAAAACCTACTTGTTAAAAATAGATTTGTAAACAAAAAGATTAATTTTCTACGGAAAACCAAACAGGCTTACAATTTTTAATGCAATGTATAAATTTAAATTTGTTTGAACGTGCAGCTTGGAAATACGGGTATTTATAATTTAGAAACAACGTAGCGGGAATGTGACGTAATTTTAAACCGACTCTCAACATATTGAGCTCGCTTTATCCTTTGTATCAGTTCTGACATTTTATAATTCGGAATTCTTATATTTGGACAATTTTATAATCTCGAAAAATTTGTTATTTGTGAATTTTCCAATTTGGAAATCTTACGATGTCGGTAATCGTCGATAATTTATAATAAAGGAAAATTTTATATCTTTGCTGGTAGTTAAAAAAATACATATTCGACTGAGTTTCTATTTGATATTTAACTTGAATAAAGTCTGAATTTTTTATTTACTTAATAATTATTTTATTGTTTCACCTAATTCTCAGAATATATTAAAAACCATTTACCTACCACTTGACAATAATACCATATAATTATTGTTAATTATTAAAAATAAATAAAAAATTGTATTTTGTAATATTTGATATAAGCACGCTAACGGCAGCCAACGAAGCAGCTTATGTGCAGTTCTGCAGAGTGCCCGTGTTAGCAGTACTGAACTCACAATTAATAGTTTATTATATTCTGTCACTTTAAATTCTGAAAACTAGGTTAAAATTTCAAAAAATACATAGCGATTACAACCGTAAAATTTCCAAAAATTGACCTGCTACACTATATGCTTTGTGTGAAGGGGAGCGCAAATTCTGTAAATCGTCCCGGGCGCAAGAAACCAAACTTACGGCTCTGGATGTAGATGCACATGAGTTGATGATTACCGAGTAGCGCACGAGCGTCCGATTGCCGGTCGTAACGCATATAGTGTTGTCAAAACAAACTCGGTTTCGTGAAGTTTCAGAATATCCGACAAAAATGGTTCTTTACGTCGGGTGCAACTAGTGAATCGTGCAGCGTTGGATTGTGTTGTGTTTGGACTATTTAGTGTTTGACCGTGGAGTGTTTTTTCTTTCACAGGGACGCATCTAATAATGTTTATAACATTATAAAACTCCAGAAGCCGAAGTGTTCGGAACTGCGCAGAAGAGCCGGCGGACTAACCTCCAAAATGGTCTGTTTACCTTTTCTTTTAAAAAATATAAAAAAAAGTATTTTCCTGATAGAGATAATATAGAAAACGTACAACACAGCCTCATAGAGGCGGCGGAGCCCCGGGGGTACAGGGACACTGCCCCCTCCCAGAAATCATCCAGGAAGTGGAAAAGAATTGATTCCCCCTCCCCCCTGTGAAATAATATGTTTCATAAATCTGATCGTTTTTGAAATCTTAAAATTTTTGTGATATCTTTGGGAAATCATTGAAATCTTTCTCAAATATTTGCAATCTATTTGAAATCTTCGCCAAATATTTGGTATATGTTTGAAATTATTGAAATCTTTGGGAAATTATTCATTTCATTATGAAATCAATGGGAAATTATTGAAATGTTTGTGAAATAATTGACACATTGGTAACATTCAAAAAAATTTTGCAAAATGTTCGAAATCTTTGGGGAATCATTCAAATGTTTGTCAAGTATTCCTAAAATCTTACCTAAATCTTTGTGAAATAATCGGAAATATTTCTGAAATCAGTGACACCTTTGTGAAATATTTTTAATCTATCCGAAACCTTTGTGAAATACATATTTGAAATAATTTTGACATATTTAGTAATAGCTGCATAATATTTTTGATATGTTTGTGAAATTATTAAGATATTAATAAAATCATTGGGAAGTTTGTGAAATTCTTGCGAAATGTTACCAATATTTTTGAAATCATTCATAATATTTGTAAAAATAATTTAAACCTTGGAAATATTTAAAATCTTAGATATCTTTAGGAAATTATTGAATTGTTGGTGAAAGCTCTAGAAACCGTTGCAAAATTTTTGATAATATTATTGAAATTATTTAAATGGTAGCAAAATGATTGAAATCTTTGTGAAATCTTTTGAACCTATCGACAATTTTTATTAAATAATTGAGGCCTTTCTTACATCTTTTGAATCTATCCAAAATCTTAAAAAATCTTTGAGAAATATTTGTAATATTTTATAATATTTGTGAAATTATTGAAATATTTGTGAAATCATTATGAAATCATTGATATCTGTAAAATTCTTTTTAATCTATCCAAAATCTTTAAGGAATATTTAAAATCTTTTATATGTTTGGGAAATCTGTGGACAACTTTGCGAAATATCTGCTACTATATAAAGTACAAATTTGTGGAGTTGAGGCTCGATACCGTTCACACCGTTGCATAGATAGATTTGAATAAATAATGAAAAATAGCATTGACTGCATATATATCAAATCAAGTGGCGTAAAACAGATGATGCTTATGCAAATCCACAGTTTTCAACCAATCGGCATTA
>NW_022878295.1:0-2695 GCF_010883055.1 Belonocnema kinseyi
TTTCAATTAAAATTCGAGTTTTTAATTTAATCGATGAAAGTTTCTGTCGAAATTGGAATAATGTTCAACAAAATAGTTGAATTTTTTAATGAAAGAGATTAAATCTGATTGCGAAATTTAATAATAAAAAGTCTCAAATTAAAAATTGAGTTTTTAATTTAATCGATGAAAGTTTCTGTCGAAATTGGAATAATGTTCAACAAAATAGTTGAATTTTTTAATGAAAGTGAGTAACTCTGATTGCGAAACTTAATAGTAAAAAGTTTCAAATTAAAAATCGTGTTTTTAATTTAATCGATGAAAGTTTCTGTCGAAATTGGAATACTGTTCAACAAAATAGTTGAATTTTTTAATGAAAGAGATTAGTTCTGATTTCGAAATTTAATAGTAAAAATTTTCAAATTAAAAATCGAGTTTTCAATTTAATCGATGAAAGTTTCTGTAGAAAATGGAATGATGATCAACAAAACAGCTGAATTTTTTAATGAAAGAGACTAATTCTGATTGCGAAATTTAATAGTAAAAAGTTTCAAATTAAAAATCGAGTTTTTAATTTGATCGATGAAAGTTTTTGTCGAAATTGGAATACTGTTCAACAAAATAGTGCAATTTTTCAATGAAAGAGATTAATTCTGATTGCGAAATTTAATAGTGAAAATTTTCAAATTAAAAATCGAGTTTTTAATTTAATCGATGAAAGTTTCTGTCGAAAATGGAATAATGTTCAACAAAATAGTTGAATTTTTTAATGAAAGAGATTAATTCTGATTGCTAAATTTAATAGTAAAAATTTTCAAATTAAAAATAGAGTTTTTAATTTAATCGATGAAAGTTTCTGTCGAAATTGAAATACTGTTCAACAAAATTGTTGAATTTTTTAATGAAAGAGATTAGTTCTGATTTCGAAATTTAATAGTAAAAACTTTCGAATTAAAAATCGAGTTTTTAATTTAATCGATGAAAGTTTCTGTCGAAATTGGAATAATGTTCAACAAAATAGTTGAACTTTTTAATGAAAGTGAGTAATTCTGATTGCGAAATTTAATAGTAAAAAGTTTCAAATTAAAAATCGAGTTTTTAATTTAATCGATGAAAGTTTCTGTTGAAATTGCAATACTGTTCAAAAAAATTGTTGAATTTTTTAATGAAAGAGATTAGTTCTGATTTCGAAATTTAATAGTAAAAACTTTCGAATTAAAAATCGAGTTTTTAATTTAATCGATGAAAGTTTCTGTCGGAAATGGAATGATGTTCATCAAAATAGCTGAATTTTTTAATGAAAGAGACTAATTCTGATTGCGAAATTTAATAATAAAAATTTTCAAATTAAAAGTCAAGTTTTTAATTTAATCGATGAAAGTTTCTGTCGAAATTGGAATAATGTTCAACAAAATAGTTGAATTTTTTAATGAAATAGATTAATTCCGATTGCCAAATTTAATAGTGAAAGTTTTCAAATTCAAAATCGAGTTTTTAATTTAATCGATGAAGGTTTCTGTCGAAATTGGAATAATGTTCAACAAAATAGTTAAATTTTTAATGAAACAGGTGAAATACGATTGCCAAATATAATAGTGAAAATTTTAAATTAAAAATCAAGTTATTAATTTAATCGATGAAAGTTTCTGTTGAAATTGGAATAGCGTTCAACAAAATAGTTCAATTTTTTAATGAAAGAGACTAATTCTGATTGCGAAATATAATAGTAAAAATTTTCAAATTAAAAACCGAGTTTTTAATTTAATCGATGAAAGTTTTCTTTCGAAAATGGAATAATATTCAACAAAATAGTTGAATTATTTAATGAAAGAGATTAATTTTGTTTGCGAAATTTAATGGTAAAAATTTTCAAATTAAAAATCGAGTTTTTAATTTAATCTGTTACGGTCCCCATAATTGAGAACCACTCTAAACAATTTGTCAGGAATGAATCCCCGTCTGTGTTTACTAAACGTAAACCAGACTGGGAAAACCTTACGGATAAATTACTTTAGAATGGCTATTAAGACGACCTTGCTTTCTCCCTGACAAACACGACCCTTTTAAAGTGTTAATACCCGGGGAAGGAAGAGAGTTGTAAACTCACACCTGGCGCATCTGCGATGGAAGGCTTCCCCATCACGCGCCAGGCCCGTGAGTCTGAGTCACTGCGCGTCAGGACTCTTCTCTCTCTCTTTTCGCTCTCTCTTCCCTGAGCGTGGAAAGCGGCCAGCGGTCGCCAACTACGTATTCGACACGTTAAAGGGGAAAGGCCTGTTTTAAAATTTTAACTTTCGCTCTAGATTTATTTTTACTGATTAGGATTATATTTTTATTTTCTTGAATAGGATTATAATTTTGTGTAGGAATCTATTTTCTTTATTGTGTATATTTAGCCTCTTATTTTTACCTCACATGATAATACCAAATATTATTCACGCGGATTTTTCATTATGTATCTAGATATTTTCTCTCTTCGTTCTTCATATTCATTTAAATTCTTTTATTAAGAGATTCTTTTTATATATTCTAATGTTATATTTTTCCTCTCCGAATATTTCGCATACTTCTTTTTCATTAATAGCAAATATTGTATTTTCTCTTTACATCTTAAAATTCTTTTCGTGATTCCGTTTTACGTTTTACGTTGTATGTATCTTAGAAAGCCTATGTATCCGTATCTCTGACTTGTTTTCCGTAATTTCAAAAACATAGA
>NW_022878296.1:0-1633 GCF_010883055.1 Belonocnema kinseyi
AATGACTACAGACATGTTATTGAATGTAGCATCACATAACACGAAAATTGCACATCAAATCGCAGTACATGACGCTAAAAGTGGCAATTTGCGTTTCACTTTATATTTTATGAATAATAGTCACGAAAAAGTTTAATTTTTCATCTGCCCTTATTCTCCTGAAGTGTTTTACGCCAGGTACTATAGAAATCTATCGACACAAAATGCAGAGCATAGCACACATGGAAGACGAGGTGAGAAGAAATCTGCGTCTTGACATGACCCACTGCGCGGCCAAAAACGTGAAATGACTAGACAAGTATGACACTTGAGAAAGCATGGCAAATTGCATGGCACATCAGACGACATTTCACAACGGAAAATGAAACGGAAATTATCAACTCTCGTGTCAGATATAATAACATTACTGATGTCATGGACAATTTCATGATTCAACGATGCCTCACGTCATATTTTGTGTGTAATATCAGGGGATTCAATTTCTTGTTGTGAACTGTCGCTTCATGCCATTTCATGCGTCATGATGCACAATAGAGACGCATCTAAACGAGAAGCGTCTCAGAATATTTACCATGAAATGCAGACACATGGCCTCACACGAGGAGACGAATGGAAGATGATTCTGTACTTTATAATCAGCATTTGTAATAGTGGTTTATAGATTGTGATGCATCATGCAATCTGTGTCATCATTTATTGTTCCATATCACACCCATTAGTCTCGTATTTCATCTCACGTTCTATGCTGCACCTATTTCGTTTCACAATATGGAATTCAATATTGAGTGACGCATGCAGCTATGTCATTTCAGGAGAAATGCGTCATGATATTTCATGCTTGGCACTATGGACTGCGAATTATGGCGCGCGTTTTGACATGGCATTTCCCGTACAACACACTACGTTACACAAACATTGTGGATGAGGCAAAAACGTATCATAGTGGCATGACATGGTGTCGGAAATAAGATGCGTGAAGCGTTGTGTAGATCGAAATGACTACAGACATGTTATTGAATGTAGCATCACATAACACGAAAATTGCACATCAAATCGCAGTACATGACGCTAAAAGTGGCAATTTGCGTTTCACTTTTTATTTTATGAATAATAGTCAGGAAAAAGTTTAATTTTTCATCTGCCGTATTCTCCTGAAGTGTTTTACGCCCGGTACTGTAGAAATCTATCGACACAAAATGCAGAGCATAGCACACATGGAAGACGAGGTGAGAAGAAATCTGCGTCTTCACATGACCCACTGCGCGGCCAAAAACATGAAATGACTAGACAAGTATGACACTTGAGAAAGCATGGCAAATTGCATGGCACATCAGATGACATATCACGACGGCAAATGAAACGGAAATTATCAACTCTCGTGTCAGATATAATAACATTACTGATGTCATGGACAATTTCATGATTCAACGATTTCTCACGTCATATTTTGTGTGTAATATCAGGGGATTCAATTTCTTGTTGTGAACTGTCGCTTCATGCCATTTCATGCGTCATGATGCACAATCCAAAAGCATCTAAGCGAGACGCGTCTCAGAATATTTACCATGATAAGCAGACACATGACCTCACACGAGGAGATGAATGGAACATGATTCTGTACATTATAATCAGC
>NW_022878297.1:0-1643 GCF_010883055.1 Belonocnema kinseyi
AAATTCCCGAATAATTAAATTTCTGAATTATGAAATTTCCGAATAATTGTATTACTGAATTATAAAATTCCCGAAGTAGGAAATTTCCGAAAAATAAAATTTTCGAATATGAATATTTCCGAATTGGAAAATTCCCGAATACTAAAGTGCCTTTATTATAGAATTCCGTAGAATAAAATTCTTGAATCGTAAGATTTTAAAATCATAAAGTTCTCACACAGTTTATAATATTGCCGATTTGGAAAATTTACAAATAATAAAATTCTTTTACAGTTTAAACTTTCAATATTATTGAATTTGCAGATTCTCGAATAATAAAAATCCCTACAGAAAATTGACGAATAATAAAATATATATAAAATTCCTGAATTTTAACAAATAGACATTTTTAAATAAATATGATTAATTTCTCAGAAATATGATAAGCAATGTTTGTTACAAAACAATTATTTTCGTTGTTTAAGGTATCTAAAATTATTGTCTGAATTTAAGATAATTATAATTTTTTTTAATGCTCAGCAAGAAATATATTTTTTCAATCGTTGTTATTTAAAATTAGGAGTATAATCTTACAAACTTAAAACATTACAAATAATATTTTAAGAGAATTCTAAAAGATACATTTTTCATCCGAAACAATATTTTTTAACAAAAAAATTCAAATTTTTAAAAAAATACATAAATTTTCAATAAAATTATTTAACTTTCAAACCAAATTGTTTAATTGTTTACATATTTGTGGAAATTTGACGTCAAAAATCATTAATTTGGAAAGAACTTTTAAAGAAGAACAAAGCACAAGAATCGTCAACTATATAGTTATATTTGAAGCTAGATATGATTAATTTTTATTTAAAAACATTAATTTTAAACCAAAAATTATATAGTTAATTTTCAGTTGAAAAAAAATTATCAAAAAGAAAAAGAGTATTCTTAAATGAATAGTGCAATTTACTACCAAAAAAGATTACCTAAACAAAATTTGCGAATATTTAAACAAGTAGTTTAATTTTCAGTAAAATAGTATAATTTTCTATCTAAGGATGAATGTTCAAGAAAAAATCTTAATTTGTTAAAAAAATTAATTTTATACCAAAACACAAATTAAAAAAAAAACTCTAATTTACAAATAAACAATCTTCAACTAAAGTCAAGAATCCTCTACCAGAATACTCAATTTTTAACAAAGTATTTCAACTTTCAAACTAAGAGGTGGTATTTTTAAAAACAAATACAAATTTTAAACAAAGAGCTAAGTTTTTAATTAAAATCGGTCTTTTTAGTATTTTCGTTAAAAAAGCTAAAATTCAGAATAATTTTTCACCGAATAGTTACATTTTTAAACAAAATTACCAATCATAAACCAAAACAATGGATTTTCAAACAAAAAGATTAATTTTCTACAAAAAGGGTGAATTTTTAAATAAATACATACGTTTTTCATTAAATAGTTAAAGTTTCAAGTGAGAAATATTTTGAAAGAAAAGTGGAATATTAAAATTTTTAGTTAAACAAATTAATTTTCAAGAAAAAACACGAACTTTAAATACAAACGATACTCAAATTTTCAACAAAAATAATTATTTTTTAACAAAGCATTTGAATTTTTAATCAAAAAATGACTGTAACAAAATCATTGAATT
>NW_022878298.1:0-3030 GCF_010883055.1 Belonocnema kinseyi
TACAAAAATACAATTTAAAAGTAATTCTAGCTTTTATTATTATTTATCTGGAAAAGGTGCAAGCAGAATAATTTGTTGTGATTCAACATAAATGCGTTATAAAATAATTAAAACTTTAAATTGCATAATTGACTAAATTCAATGTACAATTTTATTGAAACTTTTCGCTATAATTCTGAATAATTCTGAAATATGACAAGAATTTTTTAAACTTATTTATACAGTATCTAGAAAATTTCTCTTTTAAAAGAAACCAGACGAGGAATTAATTTAACTAAACTTTATTCAATTTCCACATTGAAAGCCAAACCAAACGTTCCGAACATGGACATAGGAAACAAGGGACTAGGCATGCCATTGCAGGGTTGATGCAATGACGGGGGAGGTCCGCCACCTTCTGATGTCCCGCGACAAACATGGCAGCGCCCATATGTTTATATTTTCATGCACAGTTTTTCGGCAAAAATGCTCGTGCGCATAATCAAGTGGCACATCATAAGATGGCGGCTCTCCCCGCTCATGGAATTCTCCCCCCTCCGGTGGATTCAACCCCGCTCACCAAGTTAGGATGGCATGCCTAGTCCCGTGTTTCCTATGTCAAGGATATCATAAACGTAGATGCGGTGCGGTTTTAGTTACCCGCGATAAATATAGACGACGCGTCCGGCGAAAACGGTCAGTTCCCCTCTACCCACCGCAAACAATAGAAAGCACCAAAATCTCAGCAGGCCCCTCGATGTGCACTTATGGTAACTCAGCTCGGACATGAACCATTTAAATTGGAAGTAAATTCCCAATTAAATAATTTGTTACATTTATAACTTTGCAAAACATGGTTATTTTTATTAAATGCCAGAGATAAAAGGCCATGAATATTTTTTATTTCGGTTTCATATATTTTCATATAATTTTAAAATTATTTCTTCTAATTTATATTCTTTTATAAGTTATAATTTTTTTACTCTATAATATTATATTTGTATTCCAACTGATAAAAAGTTTAGTGCAATATCTATATACAGTTCTTTGATATTATTTAGTATTTATTTTTATTTTTGTGGTCTGAAATTTCTATGGATTTTTTATTCTATTCGTCTAATCAAGTTCTCGTATGTATTTTCCAATTTCTTAATGATTATATATTCTAACATTTTTATAAAAATGCAATGATAATTCCAAGTGGCAGGAAAATGGTTCTTTCGGTTTTTAGATGTTAAGGAGGCAGTTCTAAGCCAGATTACGTTTCGCATTGACAACAAAAATTTGACGAACAGAATTTCACTGGCGCATTCATAAAATATATCATGTTCGATAAGATATATTTTAAAATAAACTGTAAAATGTTATAATTAATACAGCTTACTTGAAATATTTACGTAAGTTATATGGTATAAAATTTAAAATACAAATAATATAAATATTATTCAAATTATTTTTGAGGAATGATGCTGGGATGAAGAATTAGAAGAATTAAGGAAAAAAGGAAAGTCTTAAGAAAGGTAGGGGGAAGGGAGACGAAAAAGAGGCTAGAAATAAATCAGAGGGGTTTCCAAGCGGCAAAGGGGAAACAAAGTAAAGAGGAAAGAAGAGGGAGGGGAAGAGAGAAACGTGAAAATAGCTTTCTGGAATGTTTCAGGTTTGAAGAACAAGAACAAAGGATTCTGGGAGGAGTTAGAAAAGTGGGATGTGATTATGATTAGTGAAACTTGGGCAGATGAGAAGGACTGGAAGGGAATAAAAAAGATGTTACCGAAAGGTTATGTGTGGACAAAGCAAAAAGCAAGAAAGGAACACGTTAAAGGGAGAGGGATGGGCGGCATGGTGTCAGGGGTGAAAAAAGAATTAGCAGTAAAAGGGAGAAAAGATGGGAACATGGAGAAAAAGGATGGAACAATGATAAGAAAAATTATAATTGAGAAAGTAGAAATAGCAGTGGTGTGTGTATACATAAGAAGAGGGGAAGAGGAAGGCTAGAGAGTAATGAGGAGGTGGATGGAGGAAAAGAAGGAAGAATTGGTTTTAATAGGAGGGGGGGGGGCTTAAATGCATGGACTGGCGAACAAGGGGGAGGGTTATGGGATGAAGAAAAGGAAGCATTTATAAGGAACTCCAAACATAGAGACACGGCCAGGGAGGGGAGGAAGTTACTAGACATGATAGGAGAAACAGGATGGTTTATATGCAATGGCAATATGAAAGGAGATGAGGAAGGGGAGATCGCATTCATAGGAAAGGGAGCAACAGTAATAGACTACATCTTGGCGGAAGAAAGAATGCGGCATATGATAGGGAGTATGAAGGTAAGGAATGAGATAGGGTCCGAGCACTTCCCGGTCATAGTTACACTAAGAAGAGGCCTCAGTAAGCGCGGCAGAGGGAGAAAGGAAAAAGGGTGCGAACGAAACACGAAAATGGGAATCTGGGGGGTAGATAAATTAAACGAGTTTAAATAAAAGATGGAAAAGGAGAAAGTTAGGTATGAAAAAGAGGAGGGAATAGACTCGTTAGTTGAAAGGTTGAAGGGGTCCATTGAAAAGGTAAAGGATGAGCTGGGTACTAATGAAGAAAGAGTAGGGGGAAAGAGAGGCTGGTGGGACGAGGAATGCTGGGAGAGTAAAGAGAGAATAAAAGAGTGTGTGAGCAAATGGAGAAGAGGGGAAATGGAGAAGGAGGAGTATAACAGATGGAAAAAAGAACATGAGAAGATGCTGGAAATAAAAAGACAGAGGGGAAAGGAAGAATATAAAGCAGATGTAGAAAAAGCCTTCAGAGAAGGTAGGGTGTGGGATGTGATAAATAGGGATAGAGGGGAAAGGAAGGGCGTTAACGAAGAAATAGAAATGGGGGAATGGACGGATTATTTTAAGGGTTTATTAGGGGGAGGGCAAAATAAGATGAAAAGGGAAAAGTGTAGAATAGTCCAAGAATAAATGGAGGAAGGGAACGAGATAACAAGAAAAGAAGTGGATGAAGCAATAAATAGGTTAAAAAGAAACAAGGCGACGGGAGAAGATGGGATGGAGAACGAAG
>NW_022878299.1:0-1217 GCF_010883055.1 Belonocnema kinseyi
GAATTTTTTTTTTTTTTTGAGCATATAGCGGAATATCTTTTTCAACGTACCTGTCAAGTTTCTACGAATTTTGATTGTATATTTCCATAACCATATGAAATATATTTTATCTCATTACTTTTATGCTGTCTGAATTTTAGCAGGAACAATCGTCCATTTATTTGTGCACTGTTCTTAACCTAGCCATTGATTAGTTATATTTTCTGAAAGAAGTTGCAAATTAATAGTGTTTCTGCAATTGACTGAAAGCCCAATGTTAATTACTAGAAGATCACATTTGCTGATCCGTGATATGATGTATTTTTAAAATTTCTCATGATCCAGAATTGAGAACAGGAACATAATCTGAAAATTTTTGGATTTTCGATTTTTTGCACAGCGGTATGAAAAATTTTTTCTGAAGTTGTATTGCGCGAGAAGATTGTGTGCTAAAATCACATCCGATTTAATAGCCGCAGCTGTAGCCGAGTGGCTAAGGTGTCTGACAAAAAATCAGATCTCCCGTTGTGTCTGACAAGAAATCAGATTCCACTATGGAGCGAATGTTCGAGTCCTAGCGCCCGAGGAATTTTTTTTTGACTATATAGCGGAATATCTTTTTCAACGTATCTGTCAAGTTTCTATGAATTTTGATTGTATATTTCCATAACGCTATGAAATATATTTTATCTCATCTCCTTTACGCTGTCTTAATTTTAGCACCAAGAATCGTCCATTTATTTGCACGCCGCTCATAAGCTAGCCATTCATTTGTAATATATTGGGAAAAAAGTTGCAAAGTAATAGTCTTTCTGCAATTGAAGTAGGACCCAGGGTTAATTACTAAAAGATGACATTTGCTGATCCATGATATTATGTGTTTTTAAAATTTCTCAGGATCCAGAATTGAGAAGAGGAACATAATCTGAAAATTTTTGGATTTTCGATTTTTTGCACAGCGGTAAGAGAAATTTTTTCTTAAGTTGTGTTGCGGGAGAAGAGTGTTTGCTAAAATCACATCCGAAATAATATCCGCAGCTGTAGCCGTGTGGCTAAGGCGTCTGACTAAAAATCAGATCTCCTGTGGTGTCTGACTAGAAATCAGATTCCACTAAGGAGCGAATGTTCGAGTCCTTGCGACCGAGGAATTTTTTTCTTTTTGACTATATAGCGGAATATCTTTTTCAACGTATCTGTCAAGTTTCTATGAATTTTGATTGTATATTTCCATAACGCTA
>NW_022878300.1:0-1150 GCF_010883055.1 Belonocnema kinseyi
CGCGATTTCGCTGGAAGCGGGTGCAATTTTTCAGATTAGCACCCGCTCCCGGCGAAATCCTGCGGTTGTCCTTATGACAAATTTTTAATTATATATATACTACCTTGATCAAAAAGTTCCCGGAATTTATTTTTCAAATTAAAAATATAAGTTTATTCTTGAATATTGATGTGGCCCCCTTCAAAGTAATTCTCATCGACTGCCACGCACATACGCCAGCACTTGATCCAGCTCTCAAAACATTTTTGATACTCAATTTTCGGTATGCCCATCAGAGCCGTTTTCGATTTTTGTATTATCTCCAATCGGCTACTAAAACGCGTTCCGCATAGTAGTTTTTTTAGTCGATGGAACAAAAAAAGTCACAGGGAGCTAATTCTGGCGAATTTGATGGCTGCGGAATTGTATTAGTTGAGTTTTTGGTGAGAAACTCACGGATAATGATGGCATTGTGCGACGGTGCATTGTCATGGTGCATTGCAAAAATCGAAATTCGCAAAAAAAACAGCAGGGGGCGCCACACGGTGATGATTCCGGGAACTCTTTTATCAAGGTGGTACACTGGATACGAGATGGCTTGAGGCGAATTGAAAGAGGGTTTTGACATTTATTGCCCCTTATGGTCGTCCAGAGAAGTAAATGAAACGAGCGCGAAATTCGAAATGTGTAGTTTATGAGAAACAACAGAAGGAGCATATTTTATTGAAACATTCATTAGAAGAATATAATTTCGATAATAACTTCTTCTTGGTTAAAAATTGATTTTACTCCTATATTCACTATTCTAAGGTTTTGAGCAGTATTCATTGATTTAAAATTGTTACGATATAGAGGTGATTTGCAGAAGAGGTGGGTGAGATATAATAAGAATCAATTCACAATAATATTTTGGTACATGTATTACCTTTCTGACATACAATGTATGAATATTGAAGTAATTTGATTAGTTCTGTTACAGTTTGCAGAAAGCATACGGATATATTGAACCTGTGGCCTACTACAAAAATGTATATACAATTTCTGAGGATTATATTTGAAGTCCATTATTATGTTATGCCGAATTATACACGTTTGAATTTTTAAAAAAGTGGTCGAGTCACCGAATGGTACTCGACTTGCTTTATTCAAAGGTTACACAATTTACTTTACA
>NW_022878301.1:0-1011 GCF_010883055.1 Belonocnema kinseyi
CAAAGCTACAGTCTAAAAAAATTAAAAGAAAATCAAAAATCGTATGTTCGGACGTGGGTCAAATCTGATCAAAAAGCCACTGAAATCATGTCAATGCACATAGACGGTCCATTTTACAATAGAAATGATAAAATGTGAGCTTTTAAATATGAGATTTTCAAAGCTACAGTCGAAACAAATTAAAAGAAAAAAGAGAATCAAAAATCGTATGTTCGGACGTGGGTCAAATCTGATCAAACGTTGCCCTGAAATCACGTCAATGCACATATACGGTCCATTTTACAATAGAAATAATCAAATGTGACATTTTTAAATATGAGGTTTTCAAAGCTACAGTCTAAACAAATTAAAAGAAAAAAGAGAATCAAAAATCGTATGCCCGGACGTGGGTCAAATCTGATCAAACACTGTCCTGAAATCATGTCAATGCACATATACGGTTCATTTGACAATAGAAATAATCAAATATGACATTTTTAAATATGAGATTTTCAAAGCTACAGTCTAAAAAAATTAAAAGAAAATCAAAAATCGTATGTCCGGACGTGGGTCAAATCTGATCAAACACTGCCCTGAAATCATGTCAATGCACATATACGGTCCATTTGACAATAGAAATAATCAAATGTGACATTTTTAAATCTGAGATTTTCAAAGCTACAGTCTAAAAAACTTAAAAGAAAATCAAAAATCGTATGTTCGGACGTGGGTCAAATCTGATCAAACGTGCCCTGAAATCATATCAATGCACATATACGGTCCATTTTACAATAGAAATGATAAAATGTGACATTTTTGAATATTAGATTTTCAAAGCTGCAGTCTAAAAAAATTAAAAGAAAATCAAAAATCGTATGTTCGGACGTGGGTCAAATCTGATCAAAAAGCCACTGAAATCATGTCAATGCTCATATACGGTCCATTTTACAATAGAAATAATCAAATGTGACATTTTTAAATATGAGATTTTCAAAGCTACAGTCTAAACAAATTAAAAGAAAAAAGAGAATC
>NW_022878302.1:0-1211 GCF_010883055.1 Belonocnema kinseyi
CCCCCAAATCTATCATGAACAACCCTAAGATATGTTAATATACTGTTTTTGTGTCTCTAGGATTATATTTGTTCGAGTTATTCAACTTTTAAAACGATTTTTTTGGAAATCTTTGTTTAAACAATCAAATAAAAATTAGCGGCGAAAAATGATTTTTTACCTTTTCATAAGACATATTCAGCAACACAATGCAAAAAAATTTCATCCAAATTGGTGGAACGCTACCGGGTTTCCAAGTTTTTCATTTTTAACGTCTAATTTGACTCCTCTATGAAACATTTTTGCAATTCGTTTCTCCATTCTCGAATTATAAACAATAACTTTTTATCATGTGAAAAAGAACATTGTGGAAAATTGCAGAACTGTTCTGAATACTCATAATTTTCAACACTTTTACTTTCAAATAATCTCAAAGATAGCTGTAATAACTGTGAACACTTGTTACGGTTTTAAGTAACTTTTAACACTTTTAAAGTTACTTAAATTTATCTGCACTTTGGTACGTACCGAGGGGCCCGGGGTCACCGAGAATATTTTCTTGGTCTTTATCCGACATGATAAAAATTCTTGATTTCAAAGTCAAATTTGAATTTTGACAACAAATTTGTCTCTTGAAACCTTCGGCTTACAAAATGGAAACAGTCGTCTGTTTTTCGGATAAATAAAATTATCGAAAGGATTTTGTCTTCTTAAGCGATGAAAAAAATTATGTTTATATATTCTTAAACTTTAGGGGTCGTTTATGGAAGGGTTCCACACGCACTGGAGGGATGAAACTTTTTTAACATACTTGTGGCCTCATTTACTGCCGAACTCAATAAAAAAATTTTGACTTTTGAAAAACATATACATACTACAAATAGTCAAATAATTTATAATTTGAAAGAAAATACAAAACCTTCCGAACTTCATGAATGAATTTAATAACAGTTTTGCATTAAAAAAGAAAAAAAAAGTGCTGGAAGCGAGAATCGAGCGCGCGAGCTTGCGACTATCAGTCAAGCGCTCTATCAGATGAGCCACTGGCCGATAAAATAAATGCTACACCAGGGCCATCAAGAGGCGCACGCAATTGCATTTTTATCGAAAATGTCTTAAAATTTCGCCTGGTTGATTTTTTTCGGAAAACCTCTAGTATGTGTCGATCACTGAGAAGAGTATCGACCAAAACAAAAATTAGGTGAGATAGAAAAAGAAAGTTCAAGATTTTA
>NW_022878303.1:0-1081 GCF_010883055.1 Belonocnema kinseyi
AAATAAATTTTTTCCGCTGAAAATTATTTATCTTTATCTGAAAATGTAATTATTATAGGATTGATTAAAAATTAATCGTATATATTGGGTAAGTTTGAAAATCGTCTTTTTTATGGAACATTAATCTTCTTGGTCAAAAATTCACCTTTTCCCTTGAAAATTTAACAATTTTGTTGAAAATTCGTTTTTTTCCTTGTTGAATTCAATTTTTTATCACAGCTTTTATCTGGAAATTGAACTATTCCATTTATGGTTAAACTGTATCCTGTAAATTCTATTAGTTAAAACACCAATTATTTGTTAGAAAAGTAATTTATTTGTTTTCGATTATGACTTGAAATATTATTTCAGTCTAAAAAATTTTATTTTTAACCCATTCAATTTGAAATTTTTTAATTAAAAAAAGAAAATTTCGTTATTTATCAGCAATATTTGACCATTCATTTAAAACAATCCATTACAAACAACTGTTAAAAACTACAAATTTGAACAGAATGGTTCGAAATAGAAAGCCTTGAATTGTTAAATTTGTAATGAGCTGAATATAAAGTTTAAACGCTACAATTTTAATTTTAAAAAAATTCAGAATTAATTTAAAACTTGAAACTATTTCAAATTATTTGAAACACGATTTAGACTTCTGCAGATTAAAAAAAAAAGTTTTTTGAGAATTGTACAGTATTTAAAAAGAATAACAAAAATTGTTGTGATTCCTAAGAACATTGAAAATGATTTTTTATTTTGACAAATAAATTTTAAGTGAGTATTTGAAAACATTTTAAAAATTAAGAAAAAAGAATCTGGAAGATTTTAAGGAAATTTTTTTATTTTGCAGTTTTCTTAATTTTAGGGAAAAATCTAATTAACAATATATATCAATTTTCAACCAAAAAGTTTACTTTTTAACTATTTAATTAATTTCCTATCAAATAATTGGTGTTTTAACTAATACAATATACAGGATAAAGTTTTAACTAACAATTGAATAGTTCAATTTCCAGATAAAAACGATTAATTTTTAATCAATCCTAGAATAGTTACATTTTCAGATAAAAAAAATTTTTAATCAATAAAATAAATT
>NW_022878304.1:0-1553 GCF_010883055.1 Belonocnema kinseyi
TTTTTGCATGCCTCGAGGTGCTGCACTCTTCAACTTTTCGACGTTTCTATGCCAACCGCGTCCTTTTCCTACGTCTACGGGAGGGGTGGGGCCAAAGCGAAAGCCAAACCGAAAGAGCCGGTGATTTTCTGTTTCTTGATTCTCGCGCTGGCCTTCGCCAGCCATATCTATAGCTGACTCGGGGCTGTCTATGCACGCCGAAAATATTAAAATTAATGAGGGCCTAAGATTATTATATTTATTATTATGTTAAAATTAATTAATTTCTTTTACGGTTTCTTTTTTAAAAAGGGACACTTTCGAGATAGTAAATAAATTTAAAAAGTAAATAATTTTAAATTAATTCAGAATTTAGTTAAATGAAAAAGTTAAATTAATTCATCATTTGGTTTCTTTTAAAAGAGAAATTTTCGAAATACTGTATAAATAAGTTTAAAAAAATTCTTGTCATATTTTAGAATTTTAGCGAAATTTCAAACATTTAAAAAAATATAATTTTTATAAAAATAGTGAATTGAAGGTTCGAATACTTCACTGTCTAAATTTATCCTACATGTATTTTTAAATCCTAAAATATTTTATTATTTTTTCGCATAATTAAGGTATAACTGAAGTAATATTTACACTTCTCTGAAGTGTCGAATTGACAATTTACATTTAATTCCGAGGAAAACTTTAAGCTTTTCACTACTCATTTAATTATTTATCAAAATTATATTAAAATTCTGTTGTTTGTTTGTTTTTGGTTCTTGATTATTTGAAACGTATAATCTTTTTCCTTATAATTTGTTTAGTTACAAAATCCAGTAACTAGACTGTGCCTTGCAAATTAAAATTTAATTTCAAAAGTTTGAGGGAAGTTAACCACTTGCAATTCTTATTCTCATCAGAATTCACAACTTCAAAGTAATCCAAATAGTTTATGAAAATAATTCAAAGAATCGAAGAGTCCAAAAATATTCTAAAGAAATATAAGGCGTTTAGGGGTGCATCTCAGCAACTAAGGCTTTTACAAAAAAAATGGAAAAGGAAAGAATTTCAAAGAATTAAAATAATTTTTTGCGAGCCGGGAAATGACCGGAAATTTTTTTCCTTGATTAAAACGGCCACCTGCATTTCTTAGTATTTAAAAATTTATTATATTTATTGGTGTTTTCCTGTAAAAATAGTTATACTTTTTCGTACTTGTAAAAAAATTCCCACCAAGGATTGAAAAATTTTTTGATTTTATTTATTTCTTCAAGTGAATTTTGTTTAAGTTTGCAATAACAAAGAAAAACTATCCAATTAGGGGCTTTAAGGGTTTAAAAATCGTGATTCATTTTTTTCATAAATAGTTTGGAACTAATTTTCACATTGTACACATCAGCTGGGTTTTAAGCATATTATATTGATGATGTGTACAATGTGAAAATTATTTGGAAACTATTTATGAAAAAATAAATCACGAGTTTAAACACTTAAAACCCCTAAGTGGATAATTTTTCTTTGTTATTGCAAACTTTAAAAAAAATCCACTTGAAGAAATAAATAAAATCAAAATTTTTTTTCAA
>NW_022878305.1:0-1298 GCF_010883055.1 Belonocnema kinseyi
GAATAGTTGAAATTTCGAAAAGCTCTTAAACTTTGCACATTACAATTTCTATTATTGCGTTTTGTTTTAATTTAGGCTAAGTCTATTCGCACCGAAGTTTACATATGAGTAGACGAATTTCGTCGGTACACACACTTCGTTTAAATTATTTGAAATCATTTCACGTTTCAAACTATTTTTATTCTTTTAAAACCTTCTAAATGTTACTTAGAATTAAATAAAAAGTTTTCATTTGTTTTTATACATTGAGGACATTTTTTTAACTTGCAGGGGTTTCTAGAAGTCGTAGCATAAATTAAATTCATTTCGAAGGATATTTAGAAGTTCTCAGAAAATTTTAAACATAATTTTAAATGATAAAAAATCTGAAACAACTTCTAGATTTCTCTAGATTTTAAAATAAAATATTGATGTTTTTCAGGGTGTTTAAACAATTACAAATGAAAATAATTCACGACTAATTTAAGCTGTGTTTAGTTTAAAAAAATTTAATTTGTGATGTTTCTAACTTAAAATTCCTTAAAATAATGTAACTTTGAAAATTCTACAATTCATTGATTGATTTCATAGATTACAGCATTAAACATGATAACGAGGATTTATATTTTTGGAACTGGATCTTTGAAACCTATAACGTAATAAACTCAAACAGTTTAAATTTGACAGTTTATCTGCATTTTGTTTATAATTGTTCAATTAAAAAGAGTTAGTACTTTCCATTTCATGCTTCTAAATTGTTGAGAATTTGAATACATAATTTTCAAATAAAAAAACTTGTTAACTTCAATTTTTAAAGTTAAAAAGACAAGAGTTCCACTTTAAGTGCATTAATTTGTAGTTCATTTATTATTTCGAATGGAAAAATGTTTAGCTTTAGAATTATAATTTTTTAATTTCATTTAACTTAAAAAATGTTTGCATACTGGGACAGAACCCGGAAATGAGCGGGAATTTATTTCTTTGAGTAAAATCTGCAAACTATTACTATTACCTTCGAAACTTTCCGATGAGCCGTAAGGTGGGGTCTCACATTGCATTTACGCTACCTTTACCATTGGCTATACGCAACATGTGACAATCGGTGGTTGGAGCCAGAGCTGCCAGAGCGTGGATGAAATTTACCCCCACCATACCTACCGTTTGGCAGCCGCAAAACAGAAAATGCATGATTACCACTGTGAGTTCGCGTGTAAGCCGAAAATGCACGATTCGACATCGGTTTTCTGCTGAACGATGATTGCCGATCTGAAAGCTTCAGAAGACTTGGGTGGTCTTCTATTTATATCTCGATCCCCATT
>NW_022878306.1:0-3435 GCF_010883055.1 Belonocnema kinseyi
GGAGCCCAAATATCAGAGACTGTATTTCCATTGCAAAATTCTAAAAAAATTGATTTGCAGATAAAGTTGTATTTACGTGGAAGAGAGGGGTGGATTTTGGCGTTAAGGTTTGAAGCCCAAAAATCATTTAGGGTATTTTCGAGGAGCCCAAATATCAGAGACTGTATTTCCATTGAAAAAATTCTAAAAAAATTGGTTTGCAGATGAAGTTGTATTTACGTGGAAAGGAGGGGTGGATTTTTGACGTTAAGGGTTGAAGCCCAAAAATCATATCGGGTATTTTCGAGGAGCCCTAAGATCAGGGTCTGTATTTCTATTGAAAAATTCTAGAACAATTTATTTGCAGACAAAGTTGTATTTACGTGGAAGAGATGGGTTGATTTTTGACGTTATGGGCTAAAGCAAAAAAGTCATATAGGGTATTTTAGAGGACCATAAAAATCAGAGACTGTATTTCCATTGGAAAATTCTAAAAAAATTCATTTGCAGAGAAAGTTGTATTGACGTGGAAGAGAGGGGTGGATTTTTGACGTTAAGGGTTTAAGCCCAAAAATCAAATCGGGTACTTTCGAGGTAGCCAAAAATCGGAGACTGTGTTTCTATTGAAAAATTCTAGAACAATTTATTTTCAGACAAAGTTGTATTTACGTGGAAGAGAGGGGTTGATTTTTGACGTTAAGGGTTGAAGTTCAAAAATCATATCGGGTATTTTCGAGGAGCCCAAATATCAGAGACTGTATTTCCATTGCAAAATTCTAAAAAAATTGATTTGCAGATAAAGTTGTATTTACGTGGAAGAGAGGGGTGCATTTATGATGTTAAGGGTTGAAGCCCAAAAATCATATCGGGTATTTTCGAGGAGCCCGAAAATCAGAGACTGTATTTCTATTGAAAAATTCTTGAACAATTTATTTGCAGACAAAGTTGTATTTACGTGGAAGAGAGGGGTTAATTTTTGACGTTAAGGGTTGAAGTTCAAAAATCATATCGGGTATTTTCGAGGAGCCCAAATATCAGAGACTGTATTTCCATTGAAAAATTCTAAAAAAATTGATTTGCAGATAAAGTTGTATTTACGTGGAAAGGAGGGGTGGATTTTTGACGTTAAGGGTTGAAGCCCAAAAATCATATCGGGTATTTTCGAGGAGCCCAAAGATCAGGGTCTGTATTTCTATTGAAAAATTCTAGAACAATTTATTTGCAGACAAAGTTGTATTTACGTGGAAGAGATGGGTTGATTTTTGACGTTAAGGGCTAAAGCAAAAAAGTCATATAGGGTATTTTAGAGGACCATAAAAATCAGAGACTGTATTTCCATTGGAAAATTCTAAAAAAATTGATTTGCAGAGAAAGTTGTATTGACGTGGAAGAGAGGGGTGGATTTTTGACGTTAAGGGTTGAAGCCCAAAAATCATATGGGATATTTTCGAGAAGCTCGAAAATCAGAGACTGTATTTCTATTGAAAAATTCTTGAACAATTTATTTGCAGACAAAGTTGTATTTAGGTGGAAGAGTGGGGTGGGTTTTTGACGTTAAGGGTTGAAGCCCAAAAATCATATCGGTTATTTTCGAGGAGCCCAAAAATCAGACTGTATTTCTATTGAAAAATTCTAGAAAAATTTATATGCAGACAAAAAGTCTGTACAAAGTATTTACAAAGTTGTATTTAGAAAAAAAGTCATATAGGGTACTTTCGAGGACCATAAAAATCAGAGACTGTATTTCTATTTAAAAATCTAGAACAATTTATTTGCAGACAAAGTTGTATTTATGTGGTAGAGAGGGGTTGATTTTTGACGTTAAGGGTTGAAGCCCAAAAATCATATATTGTGTTTTCGAGGATCCCAAAAATCAGAGACTGTATTTCCATTCAAAGATTCTAAAAAAATTGATTTGCAGACAAAGTTTTATTTACGTGGAAGAGCGGGGTGGATTTTTGACGTTAAGGGTTGAAGCCCAAAAATCATATCGGGTATTTTCGAGGCGCTCAAAACTCAGAGACTGTATTTCTATTGCAAAATTCTAGAAGAATTTATTTGCAGACACACTTGTATTTACGTGGAAGAGAGGGGTTGATTTTTGACGTTAAGGGTTTAAGCCCAAAAATCATATCTGGTATTTTCCAGGAGTCCAAAAATCAGAGACTGTATTTCTATTTAAAAAATCTAGAACAATTTATTTGCAGACAAAGTTGTATTTACGTGGAAGAGAGTGGTTGATTTTTGACGTTAAGGTTTTAAGCCCAAAAATCATATCGGGTATTTTCGAGGAGCCCAAAAATCAGAGATTGCATTTCCATTGAAAAATTCTAAAAAAATTTCTATGCAGACAAATTTGTATTTATGTGGTAGATAAGGGTTGATTTTTGACGTTAAGGGTTGATGCCCAAAAATCGTATAGTGTATTTTCGTGGATCCCAAAAATCAGAGAATGTATTTCCTGTGAAAGATTCTAAAAAAATTGATTTGCAGACAAAGTTTTATTTGCGTGGAAGAGAGGGGTGGGTTTTTGACGTTAAGGGTTAAAGCCCAAAAATTATATAGGGTATTTTCGAGGAGCTCAAAAATCAGAGACTGTACTTCTATTGAAAAATTCTAGAAGAATTTGTTTGCAGACAAATTTGTATTTACGTGGAAGAGCGGGGTTGATTTTTGGCGTTTAGGGTTGAATCACAAAAATCGTATCGGGTATTTTCGAGGAGACCAAAATTCAGAGACTGTATTTCCATTAAAAAATTAGAAAAAAATTGAGTTTGCAGACAAAGTTGTATTTACGTGAAAGAGAGGGGTGGATTTTTGACGTTAAGGGTTCAAGCCCAAAAATCATATGAGATATTTTCGAGGAGCTCAAGAATCAGAGACTTTATTTCCATTGAAAAATTCTAGAAAAATTTATTTGCAGACAAACTTGTATTTACATGGAAGAGAGGGGTTGATTTTTGACGTTAAGGTTTTAAGCCCAAAAATCATATCTGGTATTTTCGAGGAGCCCAAAAACCAGAGATTGTATTTCCAATGAAAAATTCTAAAAAAAATTGATTTGCAGACAAAGTTGTATTTTCGTGGAAGAGAGGGGTTGATTTTTGACGTTAAGGGTTAAAGCCCAAAAGCATTTAGAGTATTCTCGAGGAGCCCAGAAATCAGAGACTGTATTTCCATTGAAAAATTCTAGAACAATTTATTTGCAGACAAAGTTATATTTACGTGGAAGAGAGGGGTTTATTTTTGACGTTAAGGGTTGAAACCCAAAAATCATATTGGGTATTTTCGAGGAGCCCAAATATCATAGACTGTATTTCTATTAAAAAATTCTAAAAAAATTGATTTGCAGTTAAAGTTGTATTTACGTGGAAGAGAGGGGTGGATTTTTGACGTTAAGGGTTGAAGCCCAAAAATCATATCGGGTATTTTCGAGGAGCCATAAAATCAGAGACT
>NW_022878307.1:0-1479 GCF_010883055.1 Belonocnema kinseyi
CTAATCTCTGAGCTTCGCCGCATTCTAATATCTTACGAGTCAGCTCTTCTATCCCGAGTACCCTCGACCTCGGTCACCCCAAACCCAGCCGATGATGCTGTTTAATGTATGGACACCTTCCAGTCCCAAAATCCTATCTCAAATCCACCCGTAGACTTCTCCGACTTCTGTACCGTGAAGTCAAAGCAAAACAAGCGCAAGCGTTTCTCAAGCCCCTTAAAATTAGCGACCCCCTCACTCTCTGACGATGAGTCTATTCTTTCTAGCTCATCCGAAGACGAGGAGCCAGCCGAAAAAGATAAAAGCCCGCCTCCTATCCGTATCCTTCGGAAAGAACTCTGGCCGAAAATTCACTCGGCCCTCCTAAAAGCAGATATCCCCATCCGATCTGCTAAAAACACGTCTGACGCCATAATCGTCTATCCCCTAAATGTCGATAGCTTCCGCGCTATCACTCAAAAACTGGATAAGCACCAAATTAATTACACCACAAATCAGCTCCAACAAGACAGAGACCTTGTCGTTGTCATCAGAGCTGTAATCGAATCCTTGTCTGAAGAATCCATCCTTGGGGTACTTCAGACTAAAATTCCTTCCGTTAAGCAAGTCCATCGCATGAGGAAGAAAGACAAAATCTGGACCCTAGTTGTCGTCCACCTGGACCTTTCTGCTCCTTCAGCGAAATCTATTTCGACATTAAACATGTCGCTGGCCTTAGCGTTAAAGTTGAAGCCAAAAGGAAATCAAACCTCATCCCTCAATGCCGTCGCTGCCTCAAATTTTTCCACACGGCAAACTACTGCCATGCTCCCTGGTCTTGCGCCTTCTGCGCACGTAGCCATGCCACTGCTTCCTGCACCTTTCGCAACCAAAAAGATGCTACTCCTTCATGTGCCAATTGTAAAGACCCGCACTGGGCCACCTACCGCGGATGCCCTAAAGTTCCACAAAAACCTGGATTCAAGTCGCCTTTAAATCGCCAACACCCTAAACTTAATCCTACTGCAAGCCCTCCTCCCCTTCCTAAAACTCGTATTGCTACCATTCCCGCCTCCTCTCAAAGGTCCTTCGCGAACGTAGTCTCGGCGCGTCCTCTATCGCAAGTTAAAAATCAGATTCAATCCCCTCCCATCACCGACCCCCTACAAAATCCACAACTACAGCAGCTTTTTCGAAACTTGCTCTCTTCCTTCGCAGCTGCCCTTCAGTTCCCAAACCCCGCTCGTTCATAAAGATAAATTAACTATTCTTACCTGGAATGCTAACAGCATTTCCGTTTCCAAAAGATTAGAACTAATTCAATTCCTTAACAATAAATCCATCGATGTTGCATGTATCACCGAAACCCATCTAAATTCTGAAAAGAAACTCTACATACCTGGCTACTCTGTATACAGAAAAGACCGTTCTTCGTCTAAAGGCGGTGGCGTGGCGCTTCTGGTTCGTAACGCCCTCCGCCACTCAGCCATCAGCACAATC
>NW_022878308.1:0-1436 GCF_010883055.1 Belonocnema kinseyi
TTATTGGGTCGACAAGTATATACATATGAAAGACCCAATAACCACCTTTAGATGTATACAAATCACTTCTGGCTTAAAAAGTACGTAAACTTTCTTTACATATCAAAATAAAATTGATGTAATGTATAAGAAAGCTAATTTACAACGGAAAATACATCTTTGGTATTATTGTATAAAATAATGATTTTTTACATCTGCAAAAAAATTTTTACATATTAAAACTAGCACGTTGCATATAGTTTTCAAATAATTACAAAAACATTTGTTAAGCCTAATTTATTATGTATAAGACACAATAACAGAAAAATGGAATTTTAATTCTCAGAAGCCGATACACTACTCTTTACCTAAGATGATGGCTGGATATAAAAGTGTTTATTGGGTCGACAAGTATATACATATGAAAGACCCAATAACCACCTTTACATGTATGCAAAACATTTCTGGCTTAAAAAGTACGTAAACTTTCTTTACATAACAAAATAAAAGTGATGTAATGTATAAGAAAGCTAATTTACAACGGAAAATACATCTTTGGTATTATTGTATAAAATAATGATTTTTTACATCTGCAAAAAAATCTTTACATATTGAAACTAGCATATTACATAAATTTTTCAAATAATTACAAAAATATTTGTTAATTCTAATTTATTATGTAAAAGACACAATTACAGAAAAATGGAATTTTAATACTCAGAAGCCGATACACAACGCTTTACCTAAGGTGATTGCTGGATATAAAAGTGTTTATTGGGTCGACAAGTAGATACCTATGAAAGACCCAATAACCACCTTTACATGTATACAAAACATTTCTGGTTTAAAAAGTACGTAAATTTTCTTTACATAACAAAATAAAAGTGATGTAAGGTATAAGAAAGCTAATTTACAACGGAAAATACATCTTTGGTATTATTGTATAAAATAATGATTTTTTACATCT
The DNA here is from genome assembly GCF_010883055.1 of Belonocnema kinseyi. NCBI lineage: Eukaryota > Metazoa > Arthropoda > Insecta > Hymenoptera > Cynipidae > Belonocnema > Belonocnema kinseyi. The sequence continues at coordinate 947 of NW_022878308.1, forward strand.
GCAAAAAAATCGTTACATATTAAAACTAGCACGTTGCATAGAGTTTTCAAATAATTACAAAAATATTTTTTAATTCTAATTTATTATGTAAAAGACACAATTACAGAAGAATGGAATTTTAAAACTCAGAAGCCGATACACTACGCTTTACCTAAGGTGATTGCTGGATATAAAAGTGTTTATTGGGTCGACAAGTATATACATATGAAAGACCCAATAACCACCTTTACATGTATACAATACATTTCTGGTTTAAAAAGTACGTAAACTTTCTTTACATAACAAAATAAAAGTGATGTAAGGTCTAAGAAAGCTAATTTACAACGGAAAATACATCTTTGCTATTATTGTATAAAGTAATGATTTTTTACATCTGCAAAATACCTTCACATATTAAAACTAGCACATTACATAAAGTTTTCAAATAATTACAAAAATATTCGTTAAGTCTAATTTATTATGTATAAGTCACAATTAGAGAAAAATGGAA
>NW_022878309.1:0-1115 GCF_010883055.1 Belonocnema kinseyi
TTGACCAAGTGTATAGAGCTCCAAGGAGATTATGTTGAAAAATAAAAAAAAATTTACCCAAAAAAAATTGTTTTTATACTTAATTCTAAGGACTTATTGAACCACCCTCGTATTGCACCTCAATGTATTGACTATTACATTCGAGAATCTTCACACATCAATTTGAAATTTCATTGATTTTACATTTTTGCGTTACATTTTTACGCGTTAACCTAAAATTTGATTATCGGAGAACTTGAGGCCACGAGGACTGGTCATTCTAACCTAAAATGAAACTTCGGAATTACCAAGATTCGAAATTGCGGAAAAGTTATCACCAATCTCACCATTTTACATAGAATTTATTGTCGGTTCCCAAAATTTAAGTTAATCTGCACTGATAACACCGACCGCGAAACGTTACGTGGACACTAATTCCATTTCCGACTCGAAACAAAAGAAACTCGTTTAAGAAATCCCAAATGAGGCGTTAGAACTGAGAAGTTTCACTTCTCGTTTCTGACCTCTCGGCACACACAAAATGATTTCTGTGATTCAAAATAATATTTACACATGATATTCCCGATAAAAAACTGTACACAAAAAAATGGAAGAACAGGACACATGCGGCAGGTTCGTTTGCTGGCCCCGTAACAGTTGCGACAAATATGAAAATAACCGCCAATAAAATTTGATAAGATTTCAGATTTCACAAAAAAAAAAGATAAACCATGTTCAGCTAAGACAATTTTTTTAAACAGATAATAGAATATTTGGTTTTAATTTTCTTATGACGTCGGTTTGAGGACGTTTGCGGCACCAAAGGGATTGGATTTTTTACTAATCATAGCTTAGTTTAGTACATGCGCCATTGAACAAAATTTTTCAGTTTTTTTATTTAAATATTTTGTAGCTGCAGACTATCGTATTTTGCAACTACGATTTTAAAAAACAAATATATTGGCCGGTGAACCCCTACTGGAACTTCTTTAATTTCATGTGAGGTCAAGTCCGTAACTATGCGGCTTCTTATGTTTATTTTTGCCCGGTTACCTTTTCCTTGGGTAGAATATATTCCAATGAGAACACCAGTAGTCTCTAATATTGCAAAAGCGTCACCATTAGATGTTGATAAA
>NW_022878310.1:0-1061 GCF_010883055.1 Belonocnema kinseyi
AATGTCGATCCATTTATTGAGAGCATAACAATTGCATCGGCTTGCTCAAAAGTTTTCAGAAAAAATGATCTAAAAGCTGATCAAATAGGTGTCATACCAAACCGTGGTTATAGAAGAGCTAATAGACAGTCGAAAAAAGCCATCGAATGGTTATTAGCCTTAGAACGCGATTTGGACATTGAAATTACTCATTCAAACAGGGCACGAGAATTTAGATTGCCAGAGGGATGTCTAGTCGATGGCTATTTTGAAAATAAAGAAGTAAGTACGAAAGTAGATTACCAATTCCATGGTTGCTACTGGCATGGGTGTCCGCAATGTTTTAAATTGAATCGGGATAAAAAGTTAGGTTTCGATAAAAGTTCTGAATCTCTAAATGATCGTTTTGAACGAACAAACGCTCAAACTGATCGACTTCGCTCATTAGGATATGAGGTGGTCGAAAAGTGGGAGTGTTCCTTTGATAAGGAAAAAATTCAAAATGATAATTTACGCAGTTTCTTAAAAGACCACCCACTTTTAATGACTGACGCCTTGAATCCTCGAGATGCATTTTATGGGGGTCGAACAGGTAATGCATTTTCGTATTATGAGGCTAAGGGTAAAGTGAAAATATCATATCTTGATGTTTGTTCACTTTATCCATTTGTTTCAAAATATGGAAAATTTCCCATTGGTCTTCCCAAAGTTTACATCGGTGATGACTGCAAAAGTTTAACCGGTGTAAACTTTGATTTATCTAATGTCGAGGGACTAGTCAAATGCAGAGTATTACCGCCTACCAATAATTATTTACCTGTTCTGTCTGTCCGTATGCATGGTAAACTCATGTTCCCTTTGTGTAATACTTGCTGTAAAGAACAAATACAGAGCGATTGTCCACATGTAAATAACACAAATGCGCGAGAAATTGAAGGAACATGGGTTTCTGACGAGATAAAAGCTGCGATTCAAGAGGAGTATCAAATTACTGCCATTTTTGAAATTTGGCAGTATGAGACTACTCAATATAATAAGGTCACAAAAATGGGTGGTCTTTTTGTAGAATATATGAATCGATT
>NW_022878311.1:0-2226 GCF_010883055.1 Belonocnema kinseyi
TGTAAACTTCCCGAAATAACAAAATGCTGAAACCTGACAATCCCGAATTAAAAAATTCTAGAATAATGAAATTCTGGACAGTTTACAATATTATCGAATTTGAAAATTCCCGGATAATAAAACTTCAGGCAGAATGCTGTCTAATAATAAAATATACAAACTAGAAAATTCCCGAATTGCAGAAATTGAGAAAACAGTTATGTGGTCAATATTATTTATTTATTAAAAATACAATAATCAAATATTTTTATTATAGAAATTTGGTTTAATGTTTTTTTTAATTATTGTTTTAATTTAAAATAACAATAATTGTATAAAAATGTGATACTTTAATTTTTCAAATAATAATTTTATTTTTGCGAGCGTTTTCTGTAATGTACAAAAATAAAATGGACATTTTCAAACAACTTTTTTTATCCAAAAATACATTTGTTCAATTATTGTTATTTTTAATTCAAACAATAATTTTTAGAAACTTTTAACATTAAAAACGTTTTTCCCTCGGTAAAAATATTTTACTATTCTATTAAAAAATTTTTATTAACTATTTCTTAATTGTTCAAATTAGGGAGTTGTATAGCCCGGATTTTGTATAATTCGGAAATTTTCTGTCGGCAATTCTTAAATTCGGTAAGATTGTCAATTGTTGAGAATTTTCCAATTCGGGACTTTTATATTTCGACAATGCATTGTCGAAATATAAAAGTCCCGAATTGGAAAATTAAAAATAAAATTCCCACATCACTGTAAAAATTCCGAAATTTTAACATTGCAATGTTATAATTTCGGAATTTTTACAGTGATGTGGGAATTTTATTTTTCGGAAAAAGCAACTGAAAAATCCCGAAAAATAAAATTCCTGACACTGTAAAATTCGTACATTGAAAAATAACCGATAATGAAATCCCGAAATTATAAAAGTCCCGAAATATAAAAGTCGAATTGGAAAATTCACGAAAAATAAAATAAATAAAATTCCAGACAATAAGATATTACCGAATTTTAAAAATCCCCAAAGAAAATGCCTGAATCATAAAATATCCGAACTAGAAAATTCCTGAATTTAAACAATTAAAAAAATTGTTTAATAAATATTATTTATTCATTGAAAATACAATAATCGAATATATATTTCTGGATGGAAAAATTTGTTTGAAAAAGTGCGTAGCATTTGAAAAAAACATAAAAAAGTGCTGAAAAATCGAATTTTATATTAATAAAAAAAATAATAAAAATAAATTTTGATATAAATCATTGTTGAATTGAATCCTGCAAAGTTTGTTTCAAAAATTTTATTATGTAGGTACGAAGAAAATTTAGACAGAACACTGTTTTCTTTCAAAGCACACGTGTTTTTTAATATATTTTTTAATACAATTTTTATAAAATTATTATTCAGGTGTCGGAGATTTCATTTTTTGGGATTTTTCATTCATCCCTTTCGGAATTTTTGTCAGTGGTCCCATATTTTTATACCTCCTCTTAAAATTATGTAATTTTTCAAAATAAAAAGTCAACATTTGAAAACATTTCAAAATCATCAAAAGTATCTATTCTCTTTTAAATTATTTCAAATCTTTTAAAATTATTTTAAAAATTTTTCTTAACTTTTAAATGTCTTTTAGACTGATTCCTATTTTTCTTAACATTTTTGTAAAATCCTGCACACAAAATTGTTTTAAGAGCTTCCAGATTTTTCTAATATTGTAAAGCTTTTGAAATGTTTTGAAATATTTTTAAACATTCTCTTTGAGTTATGTACTTTTTCAAAATAAAAAATCATTTTAAATCTACCCAGAAATTGTTATTGTTTTCCTTGTATTTCAAAATTCTTGAGGAGCTCCAAATTTCGTTCTTTTCTTTGTAACATTCAGAAACCTCCAGCTTATTTGATTTTTTTCTAAATTAATGGTTATTTAACTGTTCTTTAAGAATCAAAATGAAATACATTTATCTTCGAAATACAAATAAAAAGATTAAACAATTATAATCGTAACATTCCAAGTTTAAATTTGTCGCTCTGAAATTGTGACAATTCATTTTCAAATTGTTTACTATTGAAAATTGTTTTGTTTTATTTCCAAACGAAATAGATTAAAAATGGAATATTTTATACTGAAATAAACTTCAAAAAGATTTTGAAATTGAATAAAGGCGTTCATTTAAGAAGCCATTAATTCGAACTTTACACTTGTGTCACGACTAAGGCTTTGCAATTAAATTAGT
>NW_022878312.1:0-1811 GCF_010883055.1 Belonocnema kinseyi
GTGATTTATTCTAATCCCGGAATGAATTTCGCGAATCTTGTTCCGCCTACTTCACACCCAAGCACAAACACGAGTGACCTCCGTGAAATTTTCCCGTCAATTCATCGCGTTGCCGTGCGCTTACCAGCTTTTTGGCCTGATGATCCCGAAATGTGGTTTGTTCAAATCGAACAACAGTTCTTGCTCGCGGGAATCACTTCTGAGGACACGAAATTTAGTTATGTGGCCGGGCATCTCGAGCCAAAATACGCCGCGGAAGTGAGAGACATTCTGACGAATCCCCCATCACAAAATAGATATGTGAAATTAAAAACGGAGTTAATAAAAAGACTTAGTGAATCTCAAGAAAATAAAGTGAAACGTTTACTCGAACATGAGGAAATAGGAGACAGAAAACCATCGCAAATTTTGCGCCACCTGAGATCGTATGCTGGTTCAATCGTTTCCGATGAAGTGCTCCGCCCTCTATGGTTAAGTCGCCTTCCCTCAACAATTCAAGCGATCTTGGCAAGTCGCTCGCAGAGTCCCTTAGACGACATGGCGGAACTGGCAGATGCAATTGCCGAAACGATTACACCTAGAGGTCGTGTGGCAGAAATGCAAGTAAGCAATCCGGAATCTTTAGAGACATTAATGCAATGCATGATTCTCGTCATGACCTCTCAGATTGAAGAGGTGAAGAATGCTCTGAGACAAGAAATCTCAGCTGCCACGGCTAATAACCACAATCGCTTCCGCGGAAGATCGCGTAACCGCTCATTTTCTCGTGATTCTCGTGATCGTAGTCAGAGCAGGAAAGATGGACGTTGTTGGTATCATAGAAAGTTCGGTGAATGTGCTGTGAAGTGTACCAAACCCTGTTCTTATTCGGAAAACTCGCAGACCGGACGCTAATGGCGGCAAGCGTCCCTTTGAGTAATTCCCGCCGCCTTTTTGTTACAGACAAAGACTCTAAAGTGCAATTTTTGGTGGATACAGGTGCCGATCTTTGTGTGTTCCCGCGATCTCGTTTACGAGGATATAGAAAAAATACCGGTTACAACCTGTACGCTGCAAATGGTTCAGTTATTTCGACATACGGTTTCGAAACTCTAACTCTCAATCTAGGACTCCGTTGCGAATTTACGTGGCATTTCGTGGTAGCAGATGTGACGAAACCCATAATCGGTGTGGATTTTTTATATCACTATGCCTTACTAGTGGATGTTCGGAATCAGTGTCTAGTCGACACAGTCACTTCTCTCTCGTATAAGGGGGCAGTTTCTCAATGCCCTGACGAGCTTCTCGGCATTCGTGCAATTTCAGGAACGTCTCCTTGGCACCAAATTTTGAAAGAGTTCCTAGAAATAACCCGACCTCCAGGTACTACAGTGAAACCGAAGCACTCCACAGTACATCGAATCTACACCACACCAGGGCCACCGGAAGCAGAGAGTCCACGGCGATTAGCTCCAGACAGGTACAGACAGGCGAAAACAGAGTTCCAGAACATGATTGGTATGTCAATTGTTCGTCCATCAAAAAGAAATTGGGCTTCACCGCTCCACATGGTTCCTAAGAAAGCTGGTGAATGGCGTATGTGTGGAGATTATCGAAGATTAAATGCCAGGACAATCCCCAATAAGTACCCACTACCTCACATCCACGACTTTTCTCACACCTTGCATGGTAAGAAATTTTTTCAACTATCGATCTTGTAAGGGCTTTCTATCAAATACCTGTTGCTGAAGAAGATATTCCAAAGACGGCTGTAACGACGCCGTTTGGACTCTTCGAGTTTCCATGCATGCCTTTTGGTTTACGTAATGCCG
>NW_022878313.1:0-1129 GCF_010883055.1 Belonocnema kinseyi
TTTTGCATTATTTTTCGAGCGTTTTGGTAGAAAAAAACACTTTTTTACCGAAATCTACGGAAAGATAAATTGAATAATAATCACCTTTATTTTATTGATATTCAATCTGTAGTTTCGAATATAATTTAGCTTGGAGAGAAGCCCGCCAAATAGAAAAGCATATCAATCAACATTAAATGAACAAAAGTGCAAATTTTGCACTATTTTTCGAGGGTTTTGGTAGAAGAAAACACTTTTTTACCGAAATCTACGGAAAGATAAATTGATTAATAGTCACTTTTACTTTATTGATATTAAAACTGTAGTTTCGAATATAATTTAATTTCGAGAGAAGCCCGCTAAATAGAAAAGTATATCAATCAACATTAAATAAACAAAAGTGCAAATTTTGCATTATTTCTCGAGTGTCTTGGTAGAAAAAACACTTTTCTTACCGAAATCTACGGAAAGATAAATTGATTAATAATCACATTTATTTTATTGATATTAGAACCGTAGTTTCGAATTTAATTTAGTTTCGAGAGAAGCCCGCCAAATAGAAAAGTATATCAATCAACAATAAATAAACTAAAGTGCAAACTTTGCCCTATTTTTCGACTGTTTTGATAGAAAAAAAAACACTTTTTTACCGAAATCTACGGAAAGATAAATTGATTAATAATCACTTTTATTTTATTGATATTAAAACTGCAGTTTCGAATATAATTTAATTTCGAGAGAAGCCCGCCAAATAGATAAGTATATCAATCAACATTAAATAAACAAAAGTGCAAATTTTGCAATATTTTTCGAGTGTTTTGGTAGAAAAAACACTTTTCTTACCGAAATCTACGGAAAGATAAATTGATTAATAATCACATTTATTTTATTGATATTAGAACCGTAGTTTCGAATATAATTTAGTTTCGAGAGAAGCCCGCCAAATAGAAAAGTATATCAATCAACATTAAATAAACTAAATTGCAAACTTTGCCCTATTTTTCGACTGTTTTGATAGAAAAAAAACACTTTTTTACCGAAATCTACGGAAAGATAAATTGATTAATAATCTCTTTTATTTTATTGATATTAAAACTGTAGTTTCGAATATAATTTAGTTTCGAGAGAAGCCCGCCAAATAGAAAAGTAT
>NW_022878314.1:0-1124 GCF_010883055.1 Belonocnema kinseyi
GGAGAGACAGGTTATGGATAAATGGGGAGGAATGGTGCTGGGATGAAGAATTAGAAGAATTAAGGAAAAAAGGAAAAAGTCTTGAGAAAGGTAGGGGGATGGCAGGCGAAAAAGAGGCTAGAAATAAATCAGAGGGGTTTCCAAGCGGCAAAAGGGAAACAAAGTACAGACGAAAGACGAGGAAGGGGAAGAGAGAAACGTGAAAATAGCTTTCTGGAATGTGTCAGATTTGAAGAACAAGAACAAAGGATTCTTGGAGGAGTTAGAAACGTGGGATGTGATTATGATGAGAGAAACTTGGGCAGATGAGAAGGACTGAAAGGGAATAAAAAAGGTGTTACCGAAAGGTTATGTGTGGACAATGCAAGAAGCAAGAAAGGAACACGTTAAAGGGAGAGGGATGGGCGGCATGGTGTCAGGGGTGAAAAAAGAATTAGCAGTAAAAGGGAGAAAAGATGGGAACATGGAGGAAAAGGATGGAACAATGATAAGAAAAATTATAATTGGGAAAGTAGAAATAGCAGTGGTGTGTGTATACAGAAGAAGAGGGGAAGAGGAAGGCTTGAGAGTAATAAGGAGATGGATGGAGGAAAAGAAGGAAGAATTGGTTTTAATAGGAAGGGACTTAAATGCATGGACTGGCGAACAAAGGGGAGGGTTATGGGATGAAGAAAAGGAGGCATTTACAAGGAACTCCAAACATAGAGAGACGGACAGGGAGGGGAGGAAGTTACTAGACATGATAGGAGAAACAGGATGGTTTATATGCAATGGCAATATGAAAGGAGATGAAGAAGGGGAGATCACATTCATAGAAAAGGGAGCAACAGTAATAGACTATATCCTGGCTGAAGAAAGAATGCGGCATATGATAGGGAGTATGAAGGTAGGGAATGAGATAGGGTCCGAGCACTTCCCGGTCATAGTTACACTAAGCAGAGGCTTCAGTAAGCGCGGCAGAGGGAGAAAGAAAAAAGGGTGCGAACGAAACACGAAAATGGGAATCTGGGGGGTAGATAAATTAATCGAGTTTAAACAAAAGATGGAAAAGGAGAAGGTTAGGTATGAAAAAGAGGAGGGAATAGACTCGTTAGTTGAAAGGTTGAAGGGGTCCATTGAAAAGG
>NW_022878315.1:0-1416 GCF_010883055.1 Belonocnema kinseyi
TTAACATCTTGTGTGTTGGTATAGTTGGGATGGTTTTTAGGGGTCTTGTCAAACATTCACACCCACTCTTTTATTACTGAGACAAAAAAGAGAAGTTTTCATGTTTTCGTATTTTCAAATATCGACAATCAAACTCAACATTTTCAACATCTTATGTGTTGGTATATTTGGGATGGTTTTTAGGGGTCTTCTCAAACATTCACACCCACTCTTTTATTACTGAGATAAAAAAGAGAAGTTTTGATGTTTTTGTATTTCCAAATATCGACAATCAAACTCGACATTTTCAACATCTTATATGTTGGTATACTTAGTATGGTTTTTAGGGGTCTTGTCAAACTTTCACACCCACACTTTTATTACTGAGATAAAAAAAGAGAAGTTTTGATGTTTTTGTATTTTCAAATATCGACAATTAAAAATGTCATTTTTAACATCTTGTGTATTGGTATAGTTGGGATGGGTTTTAGGGGTCTTGTCAAACATTCACACCCTCTCTTTTATTACTGAGATAAAAAAGAGAAGTTTTGATGTTTTTGTGTTTTCAAATATCGACAATTAAAATTGTCATTTTTAATATCTTATGTGTTGGTGTAGTTGGGATGGTTTTTAGGGGTCTCTTCAAACATTCACACCCACTCTTTTATTACTGAGATAAAAAAGAGAAGTTTTGATGTTTTTGTATTTCCAGAAATCGACAATCAAACTCGACATTTTCAACATCTTATATGTTGGTATAGTTGGTATGGTTTTTAGGGGTCTTGTCAAACCTTCACACCCACACTTTTATTACTGAGATAAAAAAAGAGAAGTTTTGATGTTTTTGTATTTTCAAATATCGACAATTAAAATTGTCATTTTTAACATCTTGTGTGTTGGTATAGTTGGGATGGTTTTTAGGGGGCTTGTCAAACATTCACACCCACTCTTTTATTACTGAGACAAAAAAGAGAAGTTTTGATGTTTTCGTATTTTCAAATCTCGACAATCAAACTCAACATTTTCAACATTTTATGTGTTGGTATATTTGGGATGGTTTTTAGGGGTCTTGTCAAACATTCACACCCACTCTTTTATTACTGAGATAAAAAACAGAAGTTTTGATGTTTTTGTATTTCCAAATAGCGACAATCAAACTCGACATTTTCAACATCTTATATGTTGGTATATTTGGTATGGTTTTTAGGGGTCTTGTCAAACTTTCACACCCACACTTTTATTACTGAGATAAAAAAAGAGAAGTTTTGATGTTTTCGTATTTTCAAATATCGACAATTAAAATTGTCATTTTTAACATCTTATGTGTTGGTATATTTGGGATGGTTTTTAGGGGTCTTGTCAAACATTCACACCTACTCTTTTATTACTGCGATAAAAAAGAGAAGTTTTGATGTTTTCGCATTTTCAAATATCGAT
>NW_022878316.1:0-1442 GCF_010883055.1 Belonocnema kinseyi
GAATTAAAAATATATCTTGGCTGAAAATTCGATTTTCTTCTTGGCTGAAAATGAATTTTTCATCTTAAATATAACTTCCATTCTGGGTGAAAATGTTATATTCTTTGTTTGAAAATTCAACTATTTTCCTTTAGTTGCAAATTTAACTACATTACTGAAAATTCGATTCGTTTCTAGGTTCTTAAACAACATTTATATAATTTTAAATGAATTTTAATTAACAGTAACCCCATTATTTATTACTATATTCGTTAAATTTCTATTTGCTACAATTATTATTTAATTTTCTTCAGAATGTTTTGTAATTTTCTGAATGAAAAACTAAGAATGATTCTTCTACTTTATGAATAAGATAAGTTTCTAATATTTAATATACTAAATTTTTGTGAAGCGAAAAATCTTATTTTTTCAATATTTCTAGCCATTAATACAAATATTTAAATTTTAAAGAAAAATAACTGTTCAGAGGATTAAGCAAAAGGTTCATGGATAGTAAATCTTCTTGATCAATTACAAATATTTAGCGACTGCATTTTTCTTTGCAGATTGAGCTTTTTTAGTTAAAAACTTAAGCATTTTGTCAGAAAGTCATCTATTTTAATGAAAAATTAATCTTTTTATTAGAAAATTAATCTCGGGTTGAATAATAATTCTTTTGTTAAAGTTCTTTTTTAGTTGATTTCCTAAATAAAAGTTTATTTTGGTTGAAACATCAAAGAAATTGATTTTTAACTAAAATAATGAATCTTTAACAACAAAAATGAATTTTTAATTAAATATATGAATTTTTAATCGACAAGATTATTTTTAACCAAGAAAAAAATGTATTACCAACAAGAATTAATTTTTAACAAATAACCTGAACTTTTAAGCAAATACTTGAACTTATGACTGAGAAAAAATTTTATATTTTAACTGAAAATTTTAATTTAGCTTTACGATATCCCATGGCGCATATGGATTTGATTATTTATCCTTCATTATAAAAAAAACCAAAAGTCCTAAAGAAGAAGTGAAGATAGTTCTGGATTCTCTTCGGCAATATCTCCAGGTTTTTTTCATTTTTTGAAAAAATTAATTGTTTAAACAATTATATTGTTTATAATTTTGAAAAATTTATTTTACAATTGTGATGAACAATTCAGAGTTGTTAAGTGAAAAATAACATACCTTGAAGTAACATTAATGAAAAAAAATTTTGGACAATACAAAAAAGTGAGGGTAAGTTTAGTGCAGTGGTCGGCAAACTTTTTGCTTCATTTTCAGTTATGGTCAGGCTCCACCCGACTTAATTTTTTCTACAACTTTTCGGTCTATTCATGTATCTTAGTGTGAGTGAACTTACTCCAGCAAGGGTCTTTTGTCCACAGGCATGTCAAAGTAAGGAAATTTTAAAACTTTTAATTTTTCAATTAGCGATTTGAAAATAGCATTATCAGCAT